>NC_081178.1:26748663-26913663 GCF_012432095.1 Onychostoma macrolepis
CTCATTGTATCATCAAATTAAGTAATATTAGGCATTTTTTGCAAAGCAGCAGAATTATTATTATTATTATTTTATTTATTTATTTATAATGCTGGGCTGTGTTAAAAAAATGAATAAATAAATCATTTGAATAAAATCCACAAACACAAAACACGAATATATAAAAAAATACAGATCTAAAAATACAAATGAGTTTAGCATGTCACACTCTTAGCTATTCTGACACGCTGTTGGCAACTTTTCTCTTTTTGTTCACTTTTTTATGTGTATTAATGCTGGAAATCTCTCTTTTTATAACGCAGAAGTGTCACGCTGAATAACTGAACATGACAGTACTTCCACACTAATAAATGTAATTAATGACTAATCTCTCCTGACTTCCACGCCTGACAAATGTCGACCTATAAATATCTGTGCATTAATAATCACATGAAATGCATTAAATCAAATTAGCAAGCCTTTGACAGTAACGATCACCGGCAGTGTCACGAGAGTCAGTGACTGTCATTAAACACTCAGACTGACCTTTGCTCCAGCAGGGCCGGCTGCTCCATCGTTTCCAGCGAGTCCTGGTTTCCCCTGAAGAAACACAAGAGTTTCTCAGGACCACATTTTTAGAGGATACCGTCTGGTCAAATATCGTTTCTGGCAAATCATATAACATCACACTACATTACCATTGGACCAGGCTCTCCAGGAGGTCCTTGTTCTCCTTTCCCCCCCTGCTCTCCCTGTTAGGGTTAAAAATACAGGTGAAGTTTAATATCATGCCTGTTTTGACAGCTTACAATTTATGAATAAGGGCTTTTCGCTGCTTGTTTATTTATAGTAGTATGTATTACTGTTTACTATCTATATTAGAATGACATTTAAAGGGATAGTCCATCCAATAATGAATATTATGTCATCGTTCACTCACCCTTTCTTTATTCTGTGGAACATAACAGAAGATACTTTAAAGAATGATGGTAAACAAAATGTTTTGGTTCCCTTTGGCTTTGGTTCTTTTTAGCAAAATTTTCATTTTTGGATGGACTATCCCTTTAATTGTCACTATCAACTGTCTTTATGTGCCTTTACCGTCTCCCAAAATGTCATGGCTGTAATGCATCTTGATATTTACTTTTGAGTAATTTCCCTGAATTATTCTAAAAGGTGATTATTGTAATATCACTGTATTAAAAAAAATAACAATAATAATAATGTAAAATCAAATTACAGTATTTTACTGTAAATTTGAGCTGCGGAAAAAGTTACTGTGGTCCAGTGAAAAAATTTAATATAATAAGTTTGTATTTGAATAAGCAATAATCAAAAGGAAGTACAACAAATATTACCAATAATGTATGCACTTTACAGTTTAAGTTACGACGATAACCATTTGATTTAACAATGAGAATTAAAGTTGTGCATAATTTATTATTTGTTTCCTCTGATTTTGGAGTGAAATAATCTATCATTAATAAATATTATTACCTTTTTTCCTGGCAATCCAACTGTACCAACATTTGGTTTTGATGCTCCCTGAAACAAAAAGACCATTAGTTTCCATATGTGCTGATGACTATCAAAAACAGCTTATTGAAATAAACCGGTTTGAATGCAAACCAATGACCTAGCAACGTAAGAAAACCACAACAATCTCAATCGGTTTATGCTTAAGTCGTTTATAACTTTATGGCAATAAAGGAAAATAGTTGTTGGCTTACTAAGCATAACCAGTGCATGTAAATGCACAAAATGTTTTACACAAACAAGTCTTTGTGTTTGTGTTTGTCTCCAGGAATGCATTGGGCTCTTCTTCACTTGCTGTGTGTAGTTTGTATAAACAAATGCATTTGTGGCCAGTGTGTTTGATGGCAATTGTCAGGCTCTTCCTCTGTCAAACACTTATAAAGGAAGCATTGAGCCGTTTACACAGGGAAGCGCTGGTTTGCACAGGCCTGGCAGAGGCTTTGGAAAGAGGCTCCAATTATTCCAGCTCTTACCGTGGGTCCTGGCGGCCCCGGTTTCCCTGGCAACCCTTGTTCTCCTCGGTCACCCTGGAAATAAAATAGACCGAATGTGACTCGCAATAAAGGAAAGGAAAGAGTCTGCTCACTGAATTACACCTAAAAATTAGGTAATTAGGATGCTAGATTGAGAACATCACGCTCCACCAAAGTGGGAAGAGGTTCTGTTCCTGCCAAATGGCTGTTTCATCTAAATTTGAGAATGAGCATCTAAACGTATCTGCTTGCTTTCCTAAAATGATTATTTTGCTAGTGTGTAGTGATTATGTTTTTCTATTTATCCCAATAAAAGACTCACTTTTGAACCCTGAAGTCCTGGATCGCCTCTCAGCCCCGGTGGACCCACATCACCCTAAGTAAGAGAAAGCAAAAAACACAAGGTTTTCTTCTTGAAGAGATGAAGCCCTATGAAATCCATTATTTCTTTTCCAACTTAATTTTTCTGGATTTTAATTTTAATGGTTAAATTATTTTTAGTAATGAAAAAGCATGTCTAATTAATTTAAATCATGAAACCTATACAATGTAACAATTATTAATAAAAAAAAATTAATAATTACATTTTTAGGGCACTAAGAAATGTTTTATAAAAAAAATTTCTCAAGTTCCATTTTTTTTTTTTTTTTTTTTTTTTTTTACCAAATTCTACGTGTTCCATTTTTTTTTTTCTGGATTCCATCTTAATACTTTAATTGCATTTTATTACTTTATTATTATTATTATTATCACAATACTTTATTTTTAGAAATTCTGTGTTGTGTATTAACATTTTTCTGGTAATCAAATGAAGGCATGAAACATTAATTTATCTTTTAATCAAATTAAAAAACAATTTCTTCTTTTTTTTTAAAACAAAGATGCACAACAGAGGTTTACTGTTAAAATTAAAACATTGAAAAAAAATTATTTTTTTTTATTTTTTATTATTTAGTAGTATTATTACATTGAGATGTTCATTCTACTGTAAAATAGTAATATATTTCTGTCACAAAAGTCTTCAAACCTTCATTTTGAGGGGTTGCTGTGAAGACCTTTACGTTTCTCTGTGTATATGATATGACAATAGTTTTTATGTAATTTTTATTTTTTTCTCAAATTAAAAGTAAAATGCTGCTGAAGTGACTCTCGGAGCAGCTCTGGAGATGAAGTTCATGTGTTCATGTCCTCATTTTGTGGTTTAATAGCCACAGACACTAGTTCATATCACCATTTGATTTAACTGCACTGATCTAATCTTAAATTTTTAAATTCCATGACATTCCGTGTTATACAGTAAATTCCATTTTTATGTCTGAATGATACAATTTTGTCCTTGTTTTCTGCATCACAGAAATCACAGGGCCCTAGCAATGGATTCAAACCATAAGAACATCTCACCTTTTCTCCAGATATACCTGGATCTCCTGGCTCTCCTCTTGAACCTGGGGGTCCCTTTATTGACAAAGCACATATTTAATAAGCCTAGTTCACACATAAAAGCCAGGAAAATGCACATATCCTGAATATATGGGGTTTACTCACAGTCTTACCATCTGGGCCCGGAGGTCCTTCCCTTCCCTTCTCGCCACGAAAGCCCTGTTGAGATCAGACTTTGGCTGTAAATAACCATCTTAGAAGTGACTGTACGCAGTTAAACAGGAATGAGGAGATCCTGACTGACCCTGGGTCCTGGAGGTCCTGGTGGCCCCGGCTGGCCCTCGCTGCAGTCGCAGGAATCTTCTTCAGTGTCATTCGTGGGCTCACGATCCAGGGGACACTAGAAAGAGCCGCACGAACTGATATCACATAAATCCTATCAAACGACAGTAAATTTGTGAGAGAAACAATCAAACACTAACTTACCCGTTCATCATCCTGTAAAACAACAAGGAGAATAAGAAGAGTTAGATCTGTCTGCAGAGGAGTAGACTCAAAGTCTTTCAGCCTGTAGTGGATCTTAAACATGTTTCAGCTGCATTGCTTCTAGAAGTGTTTTTGCCCTGTGCATTTCTTTAATAAAGTGTCTTGAACCAAACCAACCAAATTACAGATGAATCAAAACATTACAATTTTTTTTTTTTTTTAAAGACATTTGAAAACTGTTTGTGTGTGTGTGTGTGTGTGTGTGTGTGTGTGTGCCATGTAATTAAATAAGCAGTGGCAGTAAATCTAACATTACTAAATAAGATCCTAATAATAAGTTAAGAAACCCTCGCGCAGCAGCGTTAACTAGATCTGTGTAATTTAACAAGAAAACATAAAGTATACGGAAGACTTTATATATAAAATTGCCTTTTTGTCTCAGACTTTTCTTCTCAGAATTACGTGTTTATATCTTGCAATTCTGACTTTATATTACACTTCTTTTATTTCTCTGAATTATAAGGAAAAAAATAGAATTGTGAAATAAAACATGCAGTTACCTTTTTATGTTTTTATCCCATGGTGAAAAGGAATTTCAATAAAGCACAGTGTTATGAATGTACATTACAATGTTAAAAACAGTTTAAATGTATCATCACAGGCTGTGAAAAGTGTCCATTGTAAAATACCATTTTTGGTTTTGGTTTTTGGTTTTTGTGTTTGTTTTTTTTCTATTTACATTTCTTAATTTTTAAATGAAGTCTACAGAAACATATCATTGCTTAACAAGACTGGAGCTCATGGTTTATCTGATGTGCTATATTACCTGCTGATGATTACCATTACAAAAGTGTATAGCCTATTCAAGATATTTAACAGATTTTTCAGTTTTTAATAAGGAATCGTTGGTCAGAAGTACTTATGATATTAAAAAAGACCAAGTCCCACATCAGTCAAAGGTAACACCGTTGTGTTTTGTTTTCTTACCACAGAGTAGATCTCACATGCTGTCTCTCGCTCACTTTGCTGTGGGTCACAATAAAGCCTCAGTTTCTGGAGTTCTGTCTGCGGTGGTCAATGAGAAATGAGAAAAAAAAACATTTAGGTTTCTCTAAACAGCAATTATAATAAACAGATGATTGAGCTGTGATGTGTATATCAATCACTATTGTGTGATGTTAGTAGTTTCTTTAAGCAAAAGTGGCAAACGACTACAAGACATCTGCACTGTAAATAAAAACCGCCGCACAGAAATGACTGTGGTCATCCATATCAGTGTTGGGGAGAGTTCCTATTAAAAGTAAAGCATTGCAATATTGTGTTACTCCCTAAAAAAGTAACTGATTACATTATATAAAAAGTAACTAAAGTAATGCATTTCGTTACTTTTGAGTTACTTTGTAAATCTGGGCATGGCTTGCTTGTTTGTTTTTAATATAAAAAGTTCTTCTTGTACAAGAAAGGAGGAGAAGAAAGATCAACTCTATTCAGCAATAACTCAAATAAAACTCAAATATGTCATTTTTTGTTTATTAGTATGGTTGAATTGGATCATCGAAGGTCAGTAAAATGAGATTAAATACATAAAGGATATTTGTCTTATTTAACGTATTTAAATATTGCAGGTTTGTATAATATTCTGAGTTCATTGATTGTGAGGAACGCTGAATGTGTTTTTTGTTTTTTGTTAGTTGTATAATAAAAAGAAAACAAATAGGTAGAATACAAAAACAATAGAGAAGTATAATAAAGAATATTACTTGTTACTTGAAAAATGTAATCTGATTACATAGCTTGCGTTACTTGTAATGTGTTACCCCCAGCACTGATCCATACTGTACGTAAAGTACAGTTGGCTGCCAGTAATATCCAGTGTTCAGTTATACCACAGGAAGCTGCTTACAGGAAGTGAAGCGTCAGAGCCAGAGCGTTTGGAGATCTGAGTCTTCCCGTTGATGTAGATGGGCACCACAGCATCCAGAGCCTCATCCTGGATCTGCTGGTCATCCAGAAAACAGGAGACACGTCTGGGTTTAACCAGAACCTTCAGCTGGTGCCAGCGTCCATCAAAAAGAGCCTGCGGGACGTTTCAGACTTTGAGAAATGGCTTTGTGGTGACTGAAGGCACATTGAAAAGATAAATATAGACTAAGGTGTGCACAAATAATTATTTCATTTGACATAAATGTCACAAGAGTCTGACAAATTTCCAGACCAAGCTGTTCTGCATGAATGAGGCGCTGTGATGGAGGAAACTGGCTCTTGGCAAGACTCAATTGCACACAAAACATCACACAAAACCATTTGCTTTTGGCATTAAGAGCAGAAGAAGACATGGAACAGGTACAAGATGATAATTGCTGGAACAGAGAACATGAAAACATTTCTGAGAATTTGTAGTATTTAAATGTATAAGTGAGGAGCTTTAGTGGAAAACGCGTAATGGGATTTTGAACAGGAAATTGCACAAATACAGCCAAGTCACAGTTTTAAAAGGAAACGTGTCATAAAGCAGCTTATTTCTACATTTCGCTGTCTAAACGGGTGCGTGGTTCAGAAGAGCAACTTCTGTTTAAGTAGCTAGATCTGTTGCATTAGTTTAAGGATGATTAATGACAAAATGCAGCAATTCACATTTGTATAAAAGTTGAATGTTCTAGAAGTTGCTGGTAGATTTCACTCACCTCAGTGGCTTGTGCATCAAAAGTAACTATCTGTTCCTCATTAACCGTGTTTGTGGTAGTGAAGATGACAGATTTGTCCTGTCCGTTGAGTGTGACAGCCGCCTGAATCCGTCCGTCTTTAGACAGCACCCTCCACAAGTCCAGCTTCTCCCGACTTGAAGGCCCTTTCAGCCTCAGAGTCGACACAAACACATAGGAGGGAGGAAGACCTTCGGGAAAAATCTCCCTTCAAACAAATTTAAAACATGCGTTAGTCAGACATATTGCAGTATATAATTCTGCAACATACTGCATAATCAAAACCATCAATTAAAAAAAAAAAAAAAAAAAATTTTGGAGGCTCTAAAAAGTGATTAAAAACCAGAACTGCCAATAATTGCATATTAAACACATCTTAAATCTTTATGATTATCAAAATTAGCATTAGGCTTAAAACCAACCTTGTGTTTTCAGTAATGTCAGTGCTTTTGTCTAACAGATACGCTCCCTCTGACACTAATGAGCCCTGTATCTTCTTTGCTTTCTGATGGATCTTCATGCCCAACATCAGCTCAAAGCCTTTCTCATCACGAGAAGCCACAGGAATACGTGTGGGGCATACAGATTCTGCAGAGGAACACATTTAACATCAAAACACATTACCAAACGTATTACACACACACAAATTGCATCATAAGGGTCAAGGTCTTCGGGATTACTAGAAACTTACAGGCAGGTAAGTTTGAGTGAATGAGCACAATTGCAGTGTTAAGAAATTTTAAAAGAGAAATGCATTGCGTTTCTTCTTTAAAAAGTAACTAATTGCGTTACTTAGTTACTTTTTATGGAAAGTAATGCATTACAGTATTGCGTTTCTCCATAAAAAAGTAACTTATTGAGTTACTTAATAATTATTTTTATGGAAAGTAATGCATTACAGTATTGCGTTTCTCCATAAAAAAGTAACTAATTTAAGTTACTTAATAATTTTTTTTATGGAAAGTAATTCTTTACAGTATTGCGTTTCTTCATAAAAAAGTAACTAATTGAGTTACTTAATTTTTTTATGGAAAGTAATGCTTTACAGAATTGCGTTTCTTCATAAAAAAGTAACTAATTGCGTTACTTAGTTTTTTATGGAAAGTAATACATTACAGTGTTGCTTTTTTACCATAAAGTAGTAACTAATTGCATTACTTACATAATTTTTATGTAAATTAATGTGTTACATTGCTATTCCATTACTTTTTTGTCACCTGAGATGGCCTTGCTTATTTGTTTTTTAATAATAAAAGATCAAAATGTTCTATTTTTGGCAACTGTAAAAACTCTTTCACTCCAAAAGTGAAATGAATAAGCCTCAGGCTGATGGAAATGATTCTGCCTCTTCACTTACTCCCGATATCTCTAAACACAGGGACAGGAGAGCTGTCAGTGAATACATGGGAAAACAAAGTAACTTACATGACTTTTTTGAAAAAGTAATATTTTGTTGTACATTTAAAAGTAATGCGATACTTTACTAGTTACTTGAAAAAGGTATTCTGATTACGAATCTCGCATTACTGGTAATGTGCTACCCCCAACACTGCTTTTGTGTTTCACAGACAAAAGATTATGATATAATGATGGTAAGTCATTTTTTGGGGGGAACCTACCTACATGAGTACCACTTTTGTACCTTTGACACCTTGCACCGACCCATTTTGTGCCAAATGACAAGGTGTATGTTTGAGAAACTGCACGCCTGCCTCTAGTGACAACTATCTGTCCAAACCAGAGCTGCCAGCTGCATTGGCACTGGGTAAAGCCACATCTGGTTCCTGTTACCACTCCCCCACAGTTCCTCCCTACCATGGCATCATGCCGCTGGTTTGGCCCACGCGCTTTGTGGCTTTCCCTGTCACTGGGCATGAATGGACTGTGGTGTTTTAACGGTTCACTGTTCTTTTAAGATCCTGATAGAACTGTACGCCCAGGAGTGGATTGGTAATGCCAAAACCTAGTTTTAATGTGGTGAATGTTTATAGGAAGTCTCACACGCATGCAAATCTCACCCTCGCACAGCTTCTGTTCCATAGCATCACGGATGCGGTCGATATTGGTGTAGTCCTCCGCATACAGCACGTATTCCCCCTCCGGCTTGTTGGCGATGGTCACCAGCTCTGATGTGGTGATCTCCGTCCCGACGCCCACCGCAAACACTTTAATCCCTTGTGCTCGTGCCTCGACGCTAGAGTCCATAACATCGTCCTGCGACTTTCCATCAGTCACCACTACAGCAATGCGGTTCTTCACTTCACTTCGTTGTGAAGATGCAAAGACGTGGTCCACTGCAAACTTGATGGCACGGCCCGTCTGCGTGTTGCCACCTAAATAGCTAATGTCCTCAATGGCTTTAATGAGATCTTGAGTGGTCTTGTGGAGACCGAGAGGGATCTCCAACCTTGGGGTGTCGCTGTATTGTACTACGCCCACCTGCGAGTAGTGCGAACTCACATCGAAGCCACTGGTGACATTGACTAGCCAGCGCTTGGCTGTTTCAAAGTCTTCACTTCCCACACTCCAGGAGCCGTCCATGATGTAGACCAAGTCATTGACAGCAGTGCTGCAGCCTGCAAAATGAGGATAAGAACTAGGATAGAACTGAATACCACAGAATATTAAAGAATATATAAAGCTCAAAATGTTACACTTCAAATTTAGATTCTCCTTCAAAACCTACTGAACCAAACAAAACTGTAACTTCATAACGGAATGCTATACTGTATGCACTAGATGGACAGAAACTAGTACTGCCCTTCAGAAGCTACATAAGATACTTACATGTTTCCCAGAAGAAAAAATAAGTACGATTTACCCCGATCATCTAATTCAAAAGTTTACACACCCCTGCCTTCTTGAGCCTCAGTAAATGTTTTCAACTTTTGCAATAGCTGTGTGTAAGTCACTCAGTTTTTGAAACATACGGATCTCAAAATCATACAATCACTGTTGGAAAAGGTTCAAATATGCAGAAGATGCTGGAAAACCAAAGAATTCACAGGACCTGGAGGGTTTTTCCGAAGAACAGCAGGCAGTTGAACTGCTGAAGACAATCAAAGGACTAATCAACGATTATCACAAAACATAAAAGCTATCGTGGAACATCGAAGTAACGAAACGCAGTATTAAGATTCAAGGGTATGTAAACTTTCGAATGGAGTCATTTTTATGAATTAAGTTATTTTGTCTTGTGGAGTATATATAAACATATTTTATGTGAAATAGCTTACTCGGGACAGTAATAAATTTGAAAAAAATAAAAAATAAATTGCATGCAATTTTCATGATCCCTCTTGGTTTGTTAAAATTCTTGGTAATACTTTATTTTGATAGTCCATTACATTCTACCAACAGTAAGTGACAACTACATGTCAACTAGCAGTCATTAGAGTATTAGTAGACTGTCTGCTTAATATCTTCAGACACTTTATTTTGATGGGTCCACAACATACAGACTATGAGAAACTTTGCAAGAATATGTCAACTTATTCTACTAACCCTAAACTTAACCTAACAGTCTACTCTGAGAGTTAGTAGACATGTAGTTGCAAATTAATGAGAATTAATTGACATGTAGTTGCAAAGTTACTTATAGTTAGTATAATGTCTAAAGTGGACTATCAAAATAAAGTGTTACCAAATTCTTAACATTTTGCATATTCTGCAAGAGGTATATAAACTTATGAGCAAAACTGGATCTACCTTTATGATTTTGGAACACATCTATAACGATTTAAAATACTGCCTATTTTGGCACCTCACTCACTTTTGAAAACCTCATGCATCTTGAAAAGTGGAGTGGAGGGAATATTGCCCACACATCATCACAGAAGAGATGTAGTTGTGAGGGGGAGATAATGTTTTTGATTAGAGATTATGATGTGCATGGATAAAAAAAATATTAATTCAATATTCTATTTAAAAATATCAATTGCCCATTTAGATGTCATAGTTGATTTTCACACTTCAAATAAAAAAGGGATAAGAAACTGGCAATACCCGCTCGAATATCATCGTCCTCTGCGGCGTGTGAGTACATCAGGAACAGCAGTGCTGAGAAAGACTTCAGAATCCACGACATTCCCAACCAAAGCTCCAGTCCTTTCCCTAAAATGTTATTCTTCAGATCCCTGTTAAATGAAGAATATTAAAATGTGTTTGTTTTGGATGCAGAGCAACACCACAATCTATAATTATTCTAAACAGTTAAGAATCGGCTTTCTTACATAATTACTTAAAGATGGCTGTTTCATTTGATTATACCTCTGATGTTACACGCTCACTTAAACTAATCAGATCAGTGCACAGATGTCCACAGGGGTGTCGAGATGGTTTCGCAGATACAATCAAGTAATTACTTCTGAAATTAAGCATTTACTACAGAATAATGGAAAGGCCTGTTGAATTGCATCATTATATTAGGAGACGTTTGTCCCATGTTCCTAAAGCCAGCCTAGCTACGTTTCGTAACTAATGACTTCTGTATGATGTTGAAAAATAATCTTGAAAGAAAATCATTAAATAATTAGTGGTTTATTATTATTCTAGTATCATTTTTGAGTGCAGCAGCCATCTAGCAATGCAACATCTTGCTGGTCACTTTTGCACCACTCATATTTTATTCAAAAATGTTCAAATTTAAAACGAAAACCCTACCCAAACTTTTACATTCCTCTATAAACTCCTGCAAGATTTATACGTCCAACAGACGCACCCTAAATAATATGCATACATTTATATAAATAAAACAACATGTGTCAGGCTATTTTGTTAAGGTTTCATTGGCCAAGCAACAGGCCCTCTATAACTTTACAGACTACGACAATTCCCTTTTATTCAATCATATAAAAGTCTCCTTCGTAAGAGGGCTGTTTTGCTTGGTACCAAACGGCATGTGGTCTTATTTTCTCGCTTTGCTTGAGTGATGTCTACAAGCTCTCATTTAGTATAAAACGCTGCCCAACAGACCACAGGCTGCAGCGAAGGAAAATAACAGCATAAGCAAAACAAAAAAAAAGCTGGTGAACACAACATGGAAATAAACATGGCATGGGGCCATGTACAGGATTACGAGAAAACACCCAACATTACACGCAAACATGTACTTACAGAAAACACTTTTTGTAGTGCATCATTCATCAAAGCCTAAAAATATCATAAATCATATTTATTTAGCTTTAATAATTCTGTGCAAAAAGTACAACATGGCATGTTGGGATTAGATTTAATTGCATGTTAGAATATGTCAAACAGCCAGTATTTCAAAACACAAATGTTTGTCTACTTTACAAGGGTTATTCTGAGGTGAAGCACGCTTGACCGAGGCGATGGCATTGTCCAGGGCAAACAGAGCACAAGGAATCACTCCCTATAGTGGAGCGCTGTCCCATTAAACTATAATGAAATGTTAGAGACATTGACACTAGACGCTGAGAACATCTGTCAGGGCATGGGAACGTTTTGTTTGACCGTGGCTTCGATAGCAATAACCATGATGACTCAATGGGGTACATGACAAGCAAAACACGAGACATTCACAGACACTTCATGAGTATGTGAGAAATGCTAGTGCTAAGATCTTATTGGACTGAAGATTAAATAGAACCAGAAAAGTCGAGATCCCGAAGTTGAGGTTTCCACTGAGTTCAATGGGAGTTGATGTACTGCGTTAAACTGGCACTCAGTAGTAGGGGTGTGTGATATTTATCGTCTATGATAATATTGTAATTGTTGTTTTAACGATGTGCGAGCTGACATTATTGAGTGTGCAAAAAAACAAACAACAACACATCTTGAGACTGCGTGATGAAGCCTTTTAGAATATAGTTAGAATCCCTGTTATAGGAACTACTGAACTGACATTTAGATGTTTATTTTAAAAAATTAAAATAAAGCTCTGTGAAGACTTGCATTTTTACAACACTATAAGTGTGTCCCATCAGATAATGAAAGGTTCTACAGATCCCTGTGGTCTTCATGCTCACTTGAACACTTGGACCAAATACAGGAAATGCATGGTGTAAGAATGTGTTTGGATTTGGACAAGCCCACAGTCACCTGCTGCTTCGTTTCTAAATGAATCAGCCATTGAGAATGAATCATTTCAATGAATGATTCAATGAATCACTCATTAAGACAGGGACTTACTGCCACCTATTGACGGTTTTAATGTCCTATTTATTTATCAGCAAAATATGAATTACTGTTATTAAACATTCCACAAAATATCGAGATATCATATTTTGTCAATATCGCACATCCCTAATCAATACTCAAGAATCACACAAAAAAAAAAAAAAACAGGCATGATAGTATGTTTAATTCTACCTCTATCCCTAGTATGATAGAGATTTTGACACTAGACGTTGAGAACATTTGTCAGGGCATCAGAACGTTTCGTTTGACTGTGGCTTTAATAGCAACAAACATGATGACTCAACAAGCAAAACACAAGACATTCAAAGACATTGAGTATATGTGAGGAATATTAATGCTAAATCTGCCAAATATGTGCTTTTGTGGCAAAATTGTGCTGGATTGAAGATTAAATAAAAAAGAAACCAGCAGAAGTCAAGATCTCAAAGTTGACGTTTCAGTGGGAGTTGATGTACTGTACTGCGTAAAGCATGCACTCAATAGTCAAGAACCTCAAAAACTGCTCTAATTTGAAGCCAGCCCTAGTAAATCTCAAATTGCCCATCGATAGTATGATTAATACCACCCCTAGTATGTTAGAGACACTGACACTAAGCATTGAGGACATTTGTCAGGGCATAAGAAATTTTAGCTTGACTGTGGCTTTAATATGATGACTCAGTGGGGTACATGACAAGCAAAACATAAGACATGCAAAGACACTTCATGTGAGGAATGCTAAATCTGCCAAAAACATGCTTTCATGGCAAGTCTTTAATGGATTTAGGATTAAACAGAAAATAAACCGGCAAAGTTAAGGTTTCAGTGGGAGTTGAGGTACTGCGTAAAACCTGCACTCAGTAGTCAAGAATCTCATAAACAGCTCCATTTCGAAGCCAGCCGTGAGAAATCTCTTGTGAATTGGCCATCACGTTCAACAAGTTACCATGTCCCTGGGGTCTGACTATTAAACATGTACTCAAAACTCAACAAACACAGCTACCAGATTCACATTCGAATTAGCCTGAACTCTAGTTTCCTGCAAACAGCATCAGCATCTGCACTGCTTAACTGATCGGATAAAGAGCATGTTTTTGTGTAGTTTGGATCAGGCTCTCCTGAGTCCACTGAGAAGTGCCCTCATCAGTCAGGACCGTGTGACTGCCACAGATTGGTCAGTCCTGGTGTTTGCCTGCAGCAGATGTGCTGCGCTATAACACAGCCTTTCATGTCGTTCACTGTGGAAGAGGCCATTTTTAAAAGATTGCTTCAATAGGACAGATGCAACATCTCTTTGACGAGGGCGTATGCTAGGAGTGCATCCCAAACCTCGCTCTATTTATACTTTGAGTTGGGATGTCTAGAAATTCACATCTTAAAACACAATATTTTACTTTATTATTAAAATATCGGTGACCTAAGAAAGGAAATTCTTAATTGAGATTTCTTTACTAATTTAAATTGAGACCTTTGCATAGGTCTCCATTTTCTCATATTCCTTTTGCAATATATATATATAGATATATATAATGTATTTGTGCTGTCAAACGATTAATAGCATACAAAATAAAAGTTTTATTTGCATAATATATGTGTGTGTTTGGTATATATTCATTATTTATATATATATATACATACACACACATACACTATATATTTTAAAAATATTCCCATGTATTTACATGTCTATATTTATATTGATATAATTCATATTATAAATAAATATTTTTATATTATAAATAAATATAACATATTTTTCTGAAATATATACATGCATGTGTGTGTATTTATATAAACATAATAAATATACACAGCACACACACACATATATTATGTAAAGAAAAACTTTTATTTTGGATGCGATTAATTGTGATTAGTCGTTTGACAGCACTCTTTCTCTCTCTCCTTATATATATATATATATATATATATATATATACAGTATATAAACACATACACACATACAATTTTATGATTTTATGAACAAAATTTCTCAAGACCAAAAATGTATGGGTGTACTCAGTTAAAGGGATAGTTCACCCCAAAACATAAAATTTTCTTTTCATTTACTCATGCTGTTGCAAACCTGTAAGACTTTCTATCTTATGTTGAAAAGGAGATATTTTGAGAAATGGCTTTATTTATTTATTTATTTATTTATTTATTCATTCATACAATGGAAATTAATGGTAACCAAAGTTTTGGTCAATTTTTGTGTTCTGCAGCTTTGGAAAGACATGAGGAGGAGTAAATAATCACATGCATTTTAATTTCTTGGTTGACTTTTCCTGTAACCATTGTCTAATACGTTACCTATGTTCATTTTTATTCATGTTTTATATTATTAATAATGTTGTCCTATTTTAAGAGAAATATCTGAAATTAAGCTAATACTTTAATAAAACCAAACTAAGATCTTTTGGGTTCTGAAAGAGCAATTAAACCCTCCGTTCTGTAGGAATAATATCAGATGTTCCAGGATCGACAGTCTGTGTGGCCATCAGGCAGCTCCTGATCAATGAAGTGCATTGATGCATCAGACAGATCAAATGCTGTCAGGCACACAGTTTTTGGCTCTCTGTATATTTCTGTTCTGACTGTGCTGGTCCTGATCCAGCTAAGAAGGTATGTTTTACTCTACTGAGCATGGCCGGTGCAATTTTTAGCAAGCAATAAACAAACCGTTTGACCACAAACTCACTTACCCTAGGGATTACTGCAAACGTATGAACTCAGAAGCTTGCATGCATCCCTGGCTGGCATCTAAGGACAACATCCGGGTAGATATTCTCCCACAGCCATTTCAAAAGACTGTCAGAAGTGCCTTAAAGCAGGCCATTCAACCTCAACTCCTTAAGCAACAAAAACAACATATAGGAGGGAAGCCACACGAGTGCATCACTAACATGCATTCTCCCTTTATAAATAACATTGCACCAGCATTCAGTGAAGCCATAAATTCATTTTTTGATAGAACAAAAGGTGTTGACAATGCAAATTCTACACGAGATGCACATTTCAGTAGCAGTATGCATATATGAATAATAGCCTTTCTGCTCTGTGTTTCAGTTGCATAGTGACAAGAATGCAGAAATAAATGCAGGAATATGTAGGCTTCAGTCAGAAGACGTTTTAGACATTTTTTTACTCAGAATATACAAGAAAAGGAACTAAAATAGGTTGAGCTATGTTAAATTACAGATTTTGCACTCTTTGTAAGTACAGTGTCTCTGCTCTCTTACTTTACAAAACCTATTCACTGTTTCTGCTGTTTTATTATTGGAACATACAGTTGATTACACAATAATAATAATAATAATAATAATAATAGACAGCAATTGAGGATCTGATCATAATGGATTACCTGCCCTGTAGAGGGCGTATTCTTTGTGTCACTGAATATTTTAACAATAATATAACTTCATAATAAGTAGATTTTAAATACAGGCATGTAAATAATCATTAGTATAGCTTTATATCAATTCAGATAAGTGTATATGAGATTAAACACATTTATCAAACATCTCAGCACTTTCAATTAATATTAATGGGAAAAAAAAGAAAAAAAAGTTTTTCTGACTAATTGTTAAATAAATTATTCTTTTTAACCAGCACAGAGATAGAAATGCATGCGAGATTAATTTATGTTGGCTCTTACCTCCTGTTTTAAAACTGCCTCCAGAAAAAATTAATGGCTTGATTTGAAAATATGACTTGATAAATCATTACATGACTCTGTGTGTCCACTGGAGGAGCCATAGTGCGCGTCACTGCGGACTCCTTATACGGACAGGCCTGATGACGTCAGAGAGAGAGAGAGAGACACGCCCCCTAATAACCCTGAGCCAAAAACGTGCATTCGTGACTTTCTTGCACTGTTGTTATTGTTGCTGTGTGTCCAAATGCATACACGTTTTCTACATATTGCAGCTAAATTGTATTTTTACATGATTGTGAATGGATAAAACAGAATGAATGAGGTAAGAATGAAGATTTCACAGCATCAATACAACTGAAAGGACATGAAAGGGAATGCTGGTACTGTGTTTGCTATGCTGAGCCTCATCCGTATGGCCCTCAATGTAAAAAAAGACAGCTTCTACACTCTTTTGCATTCACGATCCACCACAAATCCCAAATTAACCTATTTGTGATCAAATGTGCCACTACAAATATCAGTCTGTGCCATTTGACTGAGGCAGGAATAGCTCTACTGCATTAACATGGTGCGTGGGCGGACAGGACTGAGGAGTTAATTATTCATGTACAGATTTAAATATGCTGACACTCTAATTAAAATGTTCCGCTGTTCGGTAGCTAATCAAAATGAGGATGATGATAAAGCTAAGTCTCTTTATCTGTAAATGACCAGCAGTGCCCAGGACCGTGCAGACTGCATTGCTTCTGTCAGGAGCACACACTCAGGTGAGCTGAAGCTGAAGCACCTGCCTCAACAGAGTGCATCCGCAGTGCTTTACTGCCATCTACAGACATGATCAGGATCTGCTGCACGTGTGCTTATGATGCACTGGCAGACTGCTTTCCAAATGAATATTAATGCAGTGAAACGATATTAACGATCACTTAATGATCATTTAATCATCACGCAGAAAGCATTTACAGTAAAACAGGAATCGGGGGTAAAAATCCGACAAACAACAAATCGGAGGTCATTCATCATTTCAGATGGAGAGTCAAATGTATGAGCTTAGGATGCAATGAAATTGTGGGTGCGTTCGACTTGAAGCACAGCTACAGACGGCGGTCAGCGAGAGTAGCCGCTTGCAGTCGGGGGCAGAGCTGAAAACGGACACAAGCGTCCGAGTTATTTTTTTTTATAACTCATCCGTTTAAATTATATTAAGTCTTAAAGTTCTGCATAATTAAGGGCGTGGCCACTTGAGTGACAGGTGGACTGCTGCTCTGCTCCAGAGCGTGAAACTCGCTAGTGCGAAACTTAGAAAAATGGCTTTAAAGATTTTTATTTGTACAGAAAAATTAATTATAGGTAGGATACTGGAAATCTGGCAATTAGATGTTTTAATGATCTCAAACTTGATTTTTACCTCTATAGCCTATATTGATATTGTACTCTGCACTGTCTGCAAAAAAGTGAGATGTCACGCCAAGGCAAAAGACAGTAACTTCCACATTATAAACAATATTTGGGTGCTGATCACCATTTATAGAATCATTATAGTAACATCTGTATAAAATCTAGTGATCATTATAACATACATTAAACATATGAATTAAATATCTCCGATGAAGTTCATTGCAATGCATTTTACAATTTACGAGTTACAAGAAAAGATAGGAAAAGGATTTAATTGCAAACAGTTATTGATTTTATGTGTGATACGCTGTCACGGCATTTGACTTTTCTCCATGATACTTATATACACATGTTAAAGGAGGTCATAATGTCCCACTATTATCAATAACTCATTTTAGACCAAAAACGAAGTTATGGTGTTTTGTCTTTGCACGGCAGCACTGCTGTCGCTATAGATGGGCGTGGTTCCAGCTCAGCTTCACCCACGCCCCGCCTCTTTGCCCATTTTCGAGTATCTGGGAGTGACGCGCTGCCAAGATCGCGGCGGTCGGCTCCGCCCACTTTAGGCTTCAAAAATGCTCTTCAGAAACCTACGAGTGACGTCACGGACACTACGTCCATGTTTTTTACAGTCTATGTGTTTGCATACTCCATCACAGATGAAGTGAATAAAATGCAATATTTGACAAATACACAGACGATTCAGAAACGTTTTCATGAGCAACAGAAACACTTTTATATACTGCTTAATACAGCGCCATCTGTTCAAGAAAAACGTTCAACGTCAATATATACTATTTAAATGCAAATAAAGTGGGGGTATATATGCTTTCATCAGCGTTTATGATAAACGTGACTCAATATAACATGGTGACTACAGTAAAAAAGGTTTTACTGTTCTAAAAACAGATTTATTAGCAGCATTGGATTCGAAGATGTTAGAAACACACGTCATTGTTGTCCTGTGGTGAATTTGGTCGTCATCAGCGCTCCTGCAGTAGTCCTGAGTGAGCCGGTATGGAAGGCTGTTGGGGCCAAAACGTGTGGGATTAACGCGTTAACACATAAATACGATGATATGCAAGTATGTAAATGTAAATGTGTAATAAGGTCTTTTGTTGCTATCATGTCCTGTATTTTGTCACCCCTTCTCAGATGGGTTATAGTGCCACACCACTGGGTAGAATTCGAAATACATTAAAAAGATATATCTAATACCTTAAAATTACTTGATAACATTAATATTAATAAAAGTAATATTTTGGTTATGTTTTCGTTACCAACTAATTGAGATATTTAACAGCTATTAAGTATCTTCACTTAATAATTGAACAAGTCATCCAACCCCTCGCTTGATCCACATGTGACAAGGAATGTGTCCTCCATTATATGGTGCATAGACATGGTGAATAATCAAAGGACACACGCAAAGAAATTAATCAAGAGTGGCTTGTATTAGTAATAACTGAAATCAGACAGATGAAATATAACATAATAATACAATTTGTGAAAAGCGCACTGCGCTCAAGCTCTCTGATTGGTTGCTTGCATGCTTCGGCCCGAGGAGTGCCGAAAATGCAAGAGTCTTCTGGAACGATTACCCAGGCCGGGCATGACCTCTATGAGTTTAGCCCGTTTTAGCCTTGGAGTATATGGTTATGCTTCCCTATGGGCATTGAATGCTTAAGGAGGTACAGTATATTATGGAGTTGAGCCTCTACCAGCACGGCATGATTTTACTGGGTGCCCGTAGCGTCTTTAACAAGACGCAGTATGAGTGGAGTATCGACAGGGAACATACTCGGTTACTGTTGTAACCTCGGTTCCCTGAGATACGGAATGAGTACTGCATACTTTGCCGTGCTGGGTAGCTGCACGACACAGTCGTCGCTTCAGTTGAAGGAACCTGAGGATCCTATGGCGAAACGGCCACTTATATAGCCAGATAGCTCCGCCCATTCTTGCGGGCTTCGTCGCCATAGGCTTGTGCAGCTCCGCTGCCGAGCCATTGGTTTGTTTTTAACACACTGCACGAACCAATGGCCATGCAGTTTCACTGCGTGATTGAATAAGGCTTCAGTTCAGGAGAAAAAAGGCTTTTTCCCATAGCGTCTTTAACAAGACGCAGTACTCGTTCCGTATCTCAGGGAACCGAGGTTACGATAGTAACCGAGTACGTTTTTATGCATACTTGCATTTCTGAGTTTTCTATTGCATTTCCTCCGTTTTGACCAGCAGTTATAAGAGGCCGATGTTGCAGATGTTGAAATAATGGCGATAACAATGTAACTTAACTTGTCTTTGTGTAAATTTTTGCACTTGTGCAAATGTTTAGCAACAAAGAAAAAGTCAGCGACAGAAGTGACAGATTTGTTTTGTTTAATTTTTGCAATATGCAAACACATATCTAATCATAAACATTGTCTGGGTCCAGGGCCGGCCCAAGCCTTTATGGGGCCCTAAGCAGAATTTTATTTGGGGTCCCCTCAGTACCGCCAATATGACTGGTTATTGTCAAAGCTTGATTATTCACACACTATAAATCTAACACACCCATTTTCAGTTTAGTTTGTTGTAGCTGTGTTGCTTGCATCATACCATTGTCTGCCTGGCATGTTTTTACCCTTCTGTGATTTTGAATTATAACAGTTGCAAACTTAAAAGAGTGGCCAGGTGTTAATTTGCACTTTAACATTCAAAGTCTTAAAAAGTAGGCTATTAAGTGGCATACTTAATGTGGTTTGCTAAAAAGTAGCTAAATAAACCATCAGACAATGCACTGACAGAACATAATGTTATTTTAACAATATAAATATTTATCGAAGTTGTACTTTTATTACAACTCATACAAGTCAAAACACAGCAGAGAGTATCTGTACATATAAAACAACTCCTATCTAGCTCATCGAGGCATAATGATATTGGAATATCAAAGACCCAAAAGGTAGGCTAAGGTAAATCATGTTAAACTGTTATCAGTTTATGAAACAGAAGCTTATGTTTATTACAAAAATATATACCCAGGAAAGTTATTTTTAGACAAATACTTTAATCTAAAACTAAGTAAGATGTTATATTATATTAAGATGTCAAAGCTATTTGCTGATGTTTTGATGTTCAAACATTAACTTCCTTTAAAAAAAAAGAGACTAATTTCGTCGTCGCTAGTTCTTTGAAGTCGGCTTGGTGTGTACTGGGCTTAATAACGATGGTTTTGAGAAACGCACACCTGATTTGTGCCACAAAACCCCCCTGTTGAATTTGTCCCCCCTCCACCCCCCAAACGTGATTGATTTTAACCCTTTGACGCCTTTTTTTTAAAAAGACGCGCTCAGTGCTTTTCAAATTTCATAACTGTTCTGTGTTTTCAACTGAATATTTTAGTATTAAGTTTATTTTAGGTTTCAGACATTTAAATACACTTCAATTAAGCAAAAAAGACATTTAGTTTGTTAAACAGCCTACACACTGATTTCTATAGAAAGCGGCAATAATAATCCTTTTAATTAATGGATGACGTGTTTTATTCCTATCAAATAGGCCTACACATCGTCTTTACTCTGTCTTTCTCCCAGCTAACTGGCCACTTACTTTCATGTATTTCGTGAGAAATAGGTGAATTTACATGATGTTAATCCGACAGATCCACACTGCAGCGTCCAGCGCATATTATCAACATATTGTGCCTGCATGACACACACGTCACTAAATGATATAGATTATTTAATATTGCGATTTCGTATAATTACCATTGTCCATTGACATAATATATCGAATTGAAAAAATAATAATAATTATAAAATAAAATAAAATAAACTGTCATTTCATGTAGGCTACTCTTGGGGGCCCGAAGCAGCCGCTCAGTTCGCTTATGCCTTGGGCCGGCTCTGTCTGGGTCTTATGGTTTCTCTGTTGAAATGTTTGTAGTATGTATCGACTAGTTGAAGAGGAAAGTTAAGTGTCCATTTCCTGTCACAGTTTAGTGCATTAAACAAGATCTTTGTCTGAAAGGTTATTCTCATAAATCTTTCATTTGTGGCAGTTTCTCATCTTTTCTTGGAAGTTAAAAGCCCTGCACATATTGATTGTTTTTACAAATTACAAATTGCTTTTAGAGCTAATGTTATCCCTTTCAATCCAGGTCAGAGTTGAAGAATGTGTTTTCAGAAGCCTCTCCATGAAGAGAATCGAGAAGATGTCGCTGGGTGACGCAGAAGGCCGATGGAGAAAGAAACATTAGTGAACTCTGACTCTTACTGTGCATTAAAATGCACACAGAAAATAATTGCTTCTGAAATCAGTCTGATTATCTGTGCTCTGGATGCCATTAGTGTGGTGAGGGAAGAAGAGGGTTAATTATGAATTAAGTGGAGAAGAAAGTCATGTTTTGTTTTTTTCTAATGGTGTGAGCCATGGGCTAATATGTTTGGTACATCTACTGTAATGTAACTTTTATAGTTTTAATCTATGGGCAGTAGTTTATGTATGAGCTGAATGTGCTTCAAGGTTCTCACTCTTTTAACCAACGGATTTGCGTGACTTTTTCCAAACGTTCTTGATTTACTGGATGATTTTTAAAAATATTTTACTCATAATGTTTACTCATTAAAATATTTTTGAGAAATGTAGGCTATATAATAAAAAATGCCCATGCAGTTTTAAGATTTTATTAATTTAGGGGGGTTAATTAAAATAATAAATACATTGTTTTAGTTTATTTCACTGCTTCATTTGTCTTAATTCAATGTTCATATAAATTCTAAATATAAATTCATGTTTGGAATGACATAAACATGACTTTTTTATGATCTATTGCTATAAGACTCCCTCCCTCCACATCTTTTTTAGGCAAGAGTTTTTTGCAATAGTAAGTGTGGCCACTAGAGGGCTGCATGTAATAAAGGTTGTCTCTTTTTCTCCTTTTTTTTTTTTTTTGGCTGCAGGGTGATTTCTGTCCTGAATCTTGACAGTAAACCAGTAGTAATTTTGGGCTGACAGCTGACATTGTTTCTGACTTGGAATATTTGATGCTGGGTTAAGAGCAGCACTGTCACTGGTTTGCTTTACCTTTCTGTTGTTCATTGTTTCTTTATACACAAATTGTGTTAGAGGAGATTCAGGATTCAATAGGAGCCTCTTTAATGAAAGTATCAAGTGAAGTAAACAACCCATTATTAGCTGCTGTTGTGTGAAATGACACGATTACACAGACAGGTGCTGAAGCTACTGAGAACATGAAATCTGTCTGATTAAATAATTGCATCCTCTAGGTGGCATATTTCATCCGCAGCAGATATTCTTCTGTGAGGTGTGTTTACAGTTTTTTTCAGCACACACAACATCTTTACTTTCTCACAGTTTCTGAAAGCTGTCACTCAAACAGCAGAAGCACACACCAGATCTGCAAAACCAGACACTGATTATCAGCCTTTGACTCAGTTTTAAATTTCATAAAACAATTTTTGTAAAACACAACACACAGTTCTCAATGTAACACACACAAATCTAACAGGAATTAATATTATGGCAAAGGTGTTTGAAAATGTTTGCTTTTGAGATGTGTTTGGGATATTTTGAATACAGTGCTTTATTTTGCAAGAGATGCGAGGCATTTTACATTTTGTGTGCAATTCTTGGATTTGTGTGTAAAGTTTAAAAAAAAAAAAATCAGTCATTACTGCTACTGCTCTCTGTGTTGGGCTGTAGAAAGCTTTTATATTCACCACAAATGGACAATAGAGCTTTACTGTCATGTGAAGGATTTCAGGCGAGAGCAGAGACTGACGATAGATAGATAGATACATAGATAGATAGATAGATAGATAGATAGATAGTTGTTGTGTAGGATCAGCAGGTGGCGCCAGTGCTCTTCTGTTTGTAAATGCTGTGACTCTTCCATACAGTATCATTTCATTCATTTATTTGTGAGTTCTGTGATTGGATCACCATTGAAAGTATTTGACATGCAGTTAAATTGAGAATGTTTGTTTTTATGGTTTTATGTTATACATCAGTTTTATACAAAACAGTGTTAATTGTGTAAAAACAACGACACGCTATGGCATAATTACCCTAGTGAAAAATAAATATACTAAAATGTATTTGAAATACATTTATTTCATGCTAAGCATATTACAAATACATTTAAATATTATGTACTTAATAAAAATACCTTGCAATTGTACTTTTAGTATACTACACTGGTATACTTGAAGCTAAATTGGAACAACTAATTGTGTGCTTAATGCACTTTAACTGTGTGGAAGTAGAGCTGAAGTCCAACTAAAGATATACCGAAGTATATTTGATTGTGCTAAAGTGGAAATATAGCAAGTATACTTCAGGCACACTTTAAATATCTTGCATTTAAAGACCAATATTATTCAAAAATCATACAATCATCATCAATAGTGACATTAAAACATATTTTAGGTTTAATGTGCACAAGTAGTACTCCACATAAAGTTTAATTATAATATTTATATTGGTAAGTCTTGAGCAATAAGTCAGTAAATATGCTAATAAATTATATACTTAGTATAAAATAAATGTATTTTAAATATATTGCTTTTTTATTAGGGCACACCATCATCATGCATGAATTGCTGAACTTTCTGATTATGACTAACATGAAATAAGATTAATTCTCCCTATTTATCATTATACTGAATGATGAAATCATAACAGTAAAAGGTCGCATATGTAAATATTTAGATGAATAGAGTGTTTTGATGGGTGTCTCCCCTTAACACAGACTGATGCTTTTCCGCATGATCAGTAGTATTTGCATAAGAACAGTGCTCTCTGACAGCATCAGAATATCATTAGCATATAAAGCAGGTGAAAGTGAGCTCCAATCTCATGCTTTCATTCAAAATCCTCTGAAATTGCACCCTGCGGTAGATCTCCATTACGTTTTGAACTTGACGATACCGAATTCATCTAATCTTAATTAGGGGTTTTAACAGGAAAGTCGTATTCTGGAATGCATCCTCCGTCGCCATGACAACCGCTATATCAGCATCACTGCGATTGCCAACGAAGCCTTGATGTTTCTGCACAGGACTCGTGTGTTACTGTTCACTGCTCGCAGACAGACTGCATCTGCATTATGTAGATGGTTTATGGAATGGTTTATACGCTCGATGCTTCACATGTTCTAACAGTCGGTGATGATTAAATCAAGGCTGAACGACGTAGAGTGACGTCCAGATGATCATCATCCAGTCTTTGCTTGTCTTCAGAGAGACTGATGCAGGGTCAGTGCATCAGAAGCTCATTTACTGTACAGCACAGGCTAAAGCATCACTGCTGAATCCTCAAGTGTTCTGACTGCTTTTTCACATCTTCTCTGAGTATAAATGGTATGCATTTGTTTATGCTGTAAGAATGGAAGTGGTGTCGTAGTGTCCCTGTAACTGAATACACTGAAAAAAGCAGTTTTTCAGTTTCTCAGATCTTGCTGGTAAATATCACATAATTACAAAGAAACGACAAGTAACATTAAATTGAACGTAAAAACTGAAATGGTATTTTCTTGTGAAACTAACTCCCATATTCTTTATTTTATTTAGAACTTCAGAAAATCATTTTTTACCGTCCATGTACTTGTGCACTTCACTCTTAAAAATAAAAGTTTCTTCACAGCGATGCAATAGAAGAACCATTTTTGGTTCCACAAAGAACCATTCAGTCAAAGGTTCTTTAAAGAACCATCTCTTTCTTGCCTTTTTTATAATGTGAAGAACCTTCTTTAGCCACAAAGAAAATTTTGTGAAACAGTTCGTCTATGGCATCGGGAAGCACCTTTATTTTTAAGAGTGTTGCAATAGCCACTACATAAGGTCCACAAGACAATACACTGCGTCCTTTTTAGGTTTTGTCAGGGAAATTTGCAGATCCAGTACTGATGGAGACCTGATGAGCGTCTCAAGGCATGGATAGATGAACATCAGGTAAGTTATCAGATGTGAGCCACAGCACAGCTTCACTGTAAGCCAGAAATCACACACACATTCGACTACATACATCTGTGGAGATGATCAAACCACCAATCTTGGCTGTTTTGAGCTACATTTAATGTATATAATTGTTTTTTTGTTTTGTTTTTTTTCTGTGTAATCAGTGCTATGTTCAGATGAATACAGCTTTGACAGGCTTCAGCTCCAAATGCAGTAGAAACCAGATCTGGGCGAATAAAACAGCAGAGATAAAACTCTACATTCTACAGAAATATAATTATACATAATAATAATAATTTAATGTGAGTTTATTTCTTAATCAAGCTTTTTGTTTTTGACATCCTCCTAATTAGAGGGTATGAATGACTCTAGGGTGCAAAACTACTGATTAACATGTATTATGATTACAGATAAAGCAGAGTAAAAAAAAAAAAAAATGAAGAAACAGCACAACTTATAAACTGAGAAATTATGATGCTGAAGCAATTCATTATATCGTGCCACATTAAGGCTGCATTTATTTCATCATGCAGTAAAAACATTATTATTGTGAAATATTATTTATATTTTAAATAGCTGTTTTCTATGTGAATATGTGTTAAACTGTAATTTATTTCTGTGATGCAGCTGTATTTTCAGCATCATTACTGCAGTCTTCAGTGTCACATGATCTTCAGAAATCATTCTAATATGCTGATTTGCTGCTCAACAAACATTTCTGATTATTATCAATGTTGAAAACACACTCTAAAAAATGCTGGGTTAAATATGGACAAACCCATATTTGTCCATATTTTACCCAGCGCTGGGTTGTATTTAACCCAGCATTTTTTAGAGTGCAGTACAATATTTTTGTGGAAACTGTGATATATTTTAATTTTCAGGATTCACAGATGAATAGAAAGTTCAAAAGAACCGCATTTTTTTAAATAGAAATCTTTTGTAACATTATAAATGTCTTTACTGTCATTTTTGATCAATTTAATGCATCCTTGATGAATAATAGTATTGACTTAAAAAACCTGACCCTGAACATTTTGAATGGTAGTGTTGTTATAATAATATTAAATGCTTATGCCCTTTTTATCTTTGATTTGATTATAGAATTATCCATTTTTTTGTAAGTATTAAAGATTCTACTTTAAATTCTGACCTGGTTCTGTATCGTGATGGGCAGAAAGCCTGGCAGGATTTCCAGGTGGATCTCCAGCATGAAGATTGATGAGGTGGTTCCTCTTTGACCCCAATCGCATTGTTACATGGTGAGCACAATCATCTAATGGGATGTTAATGGTGTTACTGTATAAAATGTGACGCGCGCAAGGCTGCCGCTTCAGTTCAAGGGACAGATAAGTGATTTATATCGAAGGACCCCCACCCATATACACTCTACAACATGTTCATTAGGCCTCGCTGTGAAGTATTATATGAATTATGAAATAGTTAGCTATGAATAAAGTGCTTTCATAATATTGTGTTTTGTTGTTTAAAATGAAGCACCTGTGCCTTTTGACAAAGAACAAACTTTTAATGTGTTGCCTCTATTAGAAGCTTTAAGACTTGATGGTGCAAAATGCCTGACTCAGTTGAATGATTCTAACTTTTTGCATCCTGGGATATGATATATATATTTCGGTTTCACTGCTTTTGACTACAATGAAAACATCATTACTATCATCATAGGACATGAATCATCACAGATGCTATATAGCGACTGGTGCTCACATTGCTGGGAACGAAAGAAAATGATAGATTACTTACAGTGAAGCAGGGGAAATGCTTTTAAATGGAGATTTAGAGTCATCTCAAAATGCTTTTACTTCAAAGTGTTTGTGTCAGCCGTTTCTGTACGTATGGAAATAGGCCTCTCCATTCTGTATGACACGTCATATGCCTAAGCTGTCAGATTTACACAGAAATGATTGCTGGATCCTAGTGCAGTTGTTGTGTAAGCCACTAAAACAGCCTGTTAGATTCGGGAATCTGAAATCCTGCATCGCCAGTGTGTGTTGAGCTCTGATTAGGTGTTACATGCACATCTGAGCTCTTTGTTCCACCAAAAAGCATTATGGTATTCACTTTTTTTCCCATTAGTACACTGTGGGGTAAATTTTATTTCAGTTTATTTTACTCTTTAATTTATTATTATTATTATTATTATTATTTACAGACTGCAAGTGAATTTATACTACTACTACTTTTTTATTACATTTTTCTTACTTTAAAAAAAAAAAATATATATATATATATCAAAAATAATATATTTCTATAACTAGAGGAATATGGTTATTAAATAACACAAATGCAAAAATTGGGATATTGAAGTGACAAGGCAAGAAAATGTAATACATAGGCATGATTTAGTGATTTATCGTATGTACAAAATAAATTTCAGGCATTTAAATCTTTTTTGTTTTTTACCCTCTGGGGTATTGTTCATTTGGGAGTCACACTTGCGTTATTTGCGCTAAAAATAGACCAGAGGCAATAATCGTGTAATAATTTCATTTTTGTGAAATGAATATACTATATTTCATTTCAATAATGTTTTTTTCTTTAAGATTTTACATTTTGAGTGTATTTCATGTCACTATTTAATATTAATAGCTAAATTATGGACTATTTTCATAATAAAATGTAAAAAATTATTTAAAAAAATTATTTTATATAATTTTTCAATTAATGCAGTATTTCAGTTAAAAATAGAGCAAAAGTATTTAAAATCCATTGAATGGAGGCAGATGTGTTCTACCTTGTGGGGGGGAAAAAATAATCTGTAATACCATGGTGTAGCCATTAGATGCCAGTATAGTTATATATATCCAGTGTTGTGTATTCCTTAGTTATTGAGCAGTGTTTTCAGGCATAATTGCTTAAGTTTTGTCACTCCTTCATTGCTGTGCACTTTTTTTCTGCATTGTGACTTTGTAGATTGTACAGACAAAAACATCTCTGTATTTTCGTATTTTGGCTTATTTCCCATTTATTTCCTATGGTGGTCATTTTTAATCGGGAACAACACAAGCGTGACTATTTTTTTAATGACCATTTAGCTTTTTCAAATCAAGTCCACAATTGGGGTCACATAGCGACTGCCATAAAGGTCACCGAGTTTTGTACCATTCACAGTAATTACATTACATTACATTCAGTAATGATTCAGTAATGATTTTTAAAATTTCCAAAAAAATTTTTTTTTTAACCAGAGGATTAAAGAAAACAAACTTTTGAGTGATAATGCATATTGAAAATCAGTCAATGAGTAAGTGTATTATACTTTCATTACTGAATGAGTCATTCAATTTATGACTATATTGGGGTTTCTTTCAGTATGTTGAATACCTTCCACATGTTGGAGATAAATTAGCAGCCACAGGTTGCAGGACAGGTTGTTTTCTTTCCCTGTGGAGGTGGATTGGAAATAGATTTCTGTTTTCACTAATGGCTTTTTAGTTGTAACTTGCGGCAGCAGTGCGCTGTGTCAGCTTCTCTGCATGCCGTCGCAATATACCATATCCCTGAGGAACCTGAGTCAGCTTTCTAGAATGTCCGCCACATTCCCTTATGACAACAGATGCATGTGTGCAATTATATTGGCGCGCTATTAGAACACTTTCTGTTGCTTCGTTTGTTTAGTGCCCTAAACAAGAATGATAATAGATCATCTTGGCTGGTAGTAGGTTCAGTGTATTATGTGTGCTTGTGAACACATAAATAATGCCGTCATGCAATGTTCATTATCATTTTTTATTATAAACCAGCAGTAATGATGTTGTCCTGAACATTATCTGTATTCCCAGGCCTCTCTATCTTTCTGTAATGTGTTTCTTTTAGTGCTGATTTTATACAATGCCCTTTATACATCTGTGCTTCTATGCTAATTTCATTCGAGTGAGATGACAGAAGACTCTATGAATCAGTTATTTTCTGCAAATTTAGAGAATCTCAGTTCTGTGTTTGTAAGCATATGGCATCAATTTTATAATGGAGAAGATATGACTGTTTTACTATGAAGGGATACAGAAATACCCATTATTTCGCTTTTAGCCAGCAGAGCAACAGCAGACCATTATCATAATGGTCTCAATCAGAGGTGTCATGCCCATTTAAAGTGATCTTTGAAAAAGATTTTTGAGCCAAGTGGATTTTGAATGCAGCTTCCAAAAGACAAAAATAGCCGAGCAACATTTATGATATTTATGATAAAACAGCGCTGTTTTACCCCATATACGCACGACTGTGGCATAATAAAAGATCCACTGCTTTCGAGCCGTGTCACGCTCGTTCAGCGGCCTCGTTTTGCTTCGACGGCTTTCAGCCTCACCCTGCTTCATACTATGACATTAATAAATCTTTAATACATTAGCTCATCCATGAATATGATTTCTGCCTGAGTCCCATCGGATTGTATCAGCTGTGGGGATGAAGACGACAACTCCCATGATTCCACACTCGGTCACGGCGTCATCAAACTACGCCTTGTTTCTGTGTTTGTTTTGAATGCATGCCCTCTAGCTGCAAAAACTTACATATTGTGCCTTTAAAAGTGAATAACGTTACTTATTCAGCAAACATTAATCTGTTAGTCTGTTTAACCTGTTCAATCTGTTGAAAGAATATTTAAAGATTTGTTTTTGTGAAAGTGTTAGGATTGAGACTAGGGGCGCCACAACAGCACTTATGTTTTATTTATTATTCCTTTTTATTCGAAACATTCCCAAACGCATTACTATATCATGAAATATCTTGATTCTCACTTTTATAGATTATGTTGATCTACTGTATAGTGGGCATTGGTCAAATAATGTAATCTATAAACTATGCATAAAAACCTGTCTGTTTACTTAATTAACAGATATGGGTGTCATGCCATAACATATTTTTAATACGACTGACTGTATATTTAATGTGAATTTCACATTGAAAGTTAATGTGAATAAAAACATTGCAAGTTAGGCTACTAATCATAACACTCTCATTGTACAGAAAGAGCGCAAAGAACATTTACATTATCAAAAAACATTTTCACTGACAGTCTAGTTCAAACACTCTCAAAAACTCCCATTAAAATCACTGAAGCTGTTTACACTGTGAAATTAATATCTTACACAGATTTGTACACACATGCTGATGATATGACACACTGAACGATCTAATCACGCCGGTGTGATCGTATCAAATATTAAAAATATTATTCGGCTATTTTTGTCTTTTGGAAGCTGCATTCAAAATCCACTTGGCTCAAAAATCTTTTTCAAAGGTCACTTTAAATGGGCATGACACCTCTGATTGAGACCATTAACAGGACTAAGTGCTCACAGACAACATGGGTCCCAGCATTGTTGTGTATTTTGAGAAGAAGGGGGGGCACAGCACCGAACCCTGTGGTACACCATGACTATTTAAGTGAATTAGATATAGTTCCCCTCCCCTAAAGGATATTCCTGTGATGTAAGACTCAAACCTTGTGAGGCCCAGTGTGGAGAGCTTTAATAGGAGGATCTAGTGGTTAACTATGTGGAAGGATGCAGACTGATAGGGCTGATGATGTAGAAACACCTCTCACAATATGATTGGCTTCAGTCACATTTCTGCTGAGTAAAAGCTTTAAAAACTTGTCTTGCTGGTTGATCTGTGAGAGGAATGCAAAGTTCTGGCTGCAAATAACTCACACAAGTGTTGATGCTATGAAGAAGTGGAGAGACACTGATCTGTAATTTTCTGTGAATACCATTGGTTACTTTTACCCAAGCCTGTTTGACTGTGGTGGGGAAAGTACCAGTGAGGAGTGATGTGTTGATGATGTGTGTGAGGGAGGGCAGGTAGGAGTCTGGAAGAAATGGCTTAAAAGGAATAGAGTCAAGGGGGCAGGTGATAGCATGGCTGGAGAGAAGACAATTAGAGACTTCATCCTCAGGGAGTGAAAAGTTTCATGTGGGTGGTCGGTGTTTGTGAGACTGTGGGGCTGAGAATTGACTGTTTATGGATGTTGTCTGTGAAAAAGTGGTCATTAGGTGTCGTAGAGAGGGTGGAGGAGGACAGAGGTGAATGTCGTCTACAGTTTATGAGTGTCTGAAGTGCTGTTGCTCTTGTGATAGTTGATGCTTTTGCAGTGGGGACCTTGGCAGAAAAAGAAGAGAGCAGTGATACCTGCTCAGGATAGCAGGATTTTTTAACGAGCAGCATCTTTTTCGTTTGGTTTGATGTCAGGGGTTAGAGGGTGACCTGAATGAGAGGACAGATGTTGTCTAGACAGTATGTTAAAGTGGAGCACAGCATCTGTAGCATTACTTGCATCAAGAAATGAGAAGTAATAGAGGGAAGAGTGACTGAGAAATAGTGCTGTATCTGCTGATTTGATGTTTAAGAAAATGTCAAGCCTTGGTTTATCTTTAAATAATGTAATTTTGTGACATTTTGCAGTTTTACTTTAATACTCATTTATCATCAGCTTGGTGCCAGGTTCTCATCTCAACATGAGCTTCTTAGCTATGTGAAGGCCTCGTTCAAAGGTTAAATGTTTGCATTTCTTGCATTGGCAGTGTGGAATAACACTGTGCTCTGACTGCAGAGGGGCTTTTAGCAAACCAGCTGAACAGATGAAAGAATACAATAATACAGTAAGAAATACTGCCTACAGTACATATAGATCTTAAATTTGTTTGTTTATTTAAATTTGTTGATTCTATTTGGCAGGAAATTATGTGCAGAGAAAATATCACAAACTCTCCCACATGCACATGAAAGCGCAATATGTCAGAAACTTATACAGGATGATGACTGCTGTCCACATCAAAAGGAGTTAATCTGTCCAACAAAACACTCTTGCTTGAAACCCCCCATTTGAAGTCCTGCCATTATTTCTGTGACTAAGCTACATCATCATGTTATACTTTTGCATAATGCCCACCTACTGGCCGTTTGGCTCACCATCAGGCAACAGCTGAGTAAGTAATTTCACTGTGTCAAGATGCTGTTTTTGAGGGCAAAAAAAAGCAACTGTGGTTGCCAGAACTGCAAAAAATATTCTTGCTATTAAATTAAATCTCCCATTAGATGTATCACAATCTCTCACTGTATATCAGAAAAACCGCATGAACTTCACATGTGTAATCAAGTGTTAAAATCACATGTGAAATATGTGTAACACATGCAAAATGTTGGGTTTTTACTGGAGCATTTTTACAGTCTTTTACCATTAAAATTGCAATTATTTTTACAGTGTGGGGTTCAAAACAATACTGGACGTGGGTGCCTTTTGGATGAAATCTGGGAAGCAGAATTTTTGCTTTTTTTGGTAAACTCTCCCTTTAAGTTAGGAATGGCTCATTTATCACCACTGCTATTTCCTTTATGATCAGTGCTGGGTTGCCAGTTTTTGCTTGTCTGTCTGGATTTGTAAATCCCACAGGCTGTTAGTTGTGTCCTGTCACGCTGTGCTTGTTCTTGTGCTGCTGTGATTAGTGTCTCCAGCTGCTAGAGTTTCCCAATGTCAAGCACCTCCGTTTTTAGAAATCCATCTGCATGCATAATTATGAAGAGCTTGATATGGTTGCTAAATATTTAAAGCGATGCCTTTAAACAGCCTTTTTTATTATTTTGTACCAGTCTCTGTGGTCCCCTTATAATGTTATCAAGATTTTTACATCAAAAATCTTCATAATTTACCCCCCAAACAATTTGTCCCAGGAACTTTTTTCCCCCAAACCTGTTGCTGTGTGCGTTTCCGTCGCAGTTGAAAGTACTGAAAAGATTAGGCAAATTGTCTGGTGACATAGGTCTGCGCGCGTTTCTCAATACAAAGTACATGAATTTCAGAGTTCCATCCTCGGTAGTTCGGACTTCACAAGTTCAACTCGGGAGCATGAAAAAAAAAATCTTATGTTTAACCACTACAGAAGGTAGTGGCATTTGCCAGCATCAAATGTCAGAAGGACTAGCCGAGGTGAGGCTGATCTCGTCGGGATACATGAGTGCCCGGTGATCGCTTGGAGCTCACGATATCTGCGAAACACATTTTCAAATATGTCAGCTGTTTCCTATGCCCCAGCCGTGGAAAATTGCTCTTCTCCTCCGTCTAAAGCAGTGAATAAAGCAAACCAGGGCTGCAGTGTTCCTTACTAACGGCCCGTACAAATCACCACTCCCTCGGGTATGGGCCACCGGCCACTAGGCCGCAGCAGAAGGCCTTCGGCAAGCCTGGGCCGCGCCCTGGATGCCGCAGCCACCAGCCCCCACCCTCCTCCTCAAGCCACCGAGCGTCAGCCGGCCTTCACCTCCACAAGCCACCGTGTCAGCGTGAGCACACCTCCGCTAGCAGCAAAGAGACACCTACAACCTACACCTTCATTCTCACTTTCTTCCGCCACACCCCTACACATCCCTCCGAATGCGCTCGCACTGGAACCAGTCCCCGTAGCCAACTCCATCAGGTCACAGATCTTGTCAGGTACGGATATAGACCTCTTTTCCCTTTTGTCACCAATTTCACCTCCGTCTGCAGATCGCCAAATCGACTGTGGCAAATTTTCTGTCTCTTTAAAATACACATCCAAGGGGGATTACGTGACCCTTCGACGGCAATGCAAGCTTAGTCTTTCGCTCTGCTCACTTTGCCACATATTATATGATCCTGTCAGTAAAATTTGAACCAATCTGCATTGGACCCATCATGAGTGCTAAGGCAGACAAAGGGGATCGGAAAAGAGAGATTGAGCAATCGCCAATGAAGAAAAAATTCAGAGATTCCGCCATCTCCAGAGAAGATCTCGACGATGCTATTGCTAGCCGTATTGAACTAGCATTTAAAGAGCAGCAAAGCATTTTGAATTCGGTTGTGAATTCGGCAGTAAGAGATGCGATGGACTCTGTACTGATTCCAGCATTGCGCGAACTGCGTGAGGACATACAAGCGACCAACAAGTCTGTTAAAGAGCTAAGAGAGGAGTTTGAGGCCATAGCTACCGTGGCGAAGCAGACACGTGACGCGTTGATTCTGTGCAAGCAGATGCACGTGAGGATAGGAGGGCAGTCACGGACGTAAGAAATCAGCTGGGCGACTCACCGAGAAGATGACAGATATGGAGGACAGGTGCAGGAGGAACAACGTCGACTGGTGGGGCTGCCAGAGGGGCTGAGGGATCCGGCGGCTGGTTTCCTCAGAGTTAATCTTCCCAAGTGGATTCCTTCCTTGAGGGGCCGTGACATTGTGATTGACCGGGCGCACCGCATGTATGACGGAGGGAGAGACTCCGACTGGCCGCGCACTCTTATCTTCCGTGTACTGAGATGGCATGACAGATCAGATATCCTGAAGGGTGCTCGGCAGGCCTATCCGGTGAAATGCGCACAGAACAATGTCACACTACTATTTTTTCCCGACTTCAGTCCAGCTACAGCGATCAGGAGAAAGGCATTCGGTCCGGTTTTGAAGAAGATGACAGCGCTTGGCCTCCAGCCCTTCCTCATCTATCCGGCGGTACTCAAACTACGGCACAAAGGGGAACAGAAAAGCTTTGATTCCCCTCAGAAAGCGGAGGATTTTATCAGCTCCCTGTCTCAGCAGAAGACATATGCCGCGGCTCTGCGGGGCGGCGACGGGGGAACAGCAGCCGCTGTCTCTCCGGTCCAACGGAAGGAACTTGATGGCCGGGATGGACATGGTTCTAGCTGCTCAGTAGGGGATGATGGTAGGATGGACATGGACGCTTGCTAACTCTATTTTTTGCTTTTTCTTCTCTCCTCTCTACTACCGAGATATTGTCCCTCTATATCCGGTACAACGATCTCGTTGCTGGTAAGACTGACACTCCTATTTTTTCTCTCTCTTTTTTGGAGGGGACTAATTGAGAGTAGGTTTAATTAAAAATATTTTTTGGCTGTGTGGTCCTTTCAGGAGACATGTCTTGCGTTGGAGTGGATCGGTCACGAACCATCACTATTTTTGTTGCTCAGTCAGACCTATGTTCTGGGTAATGTGCGGTCTGAGTTGTTCCTTGTTTATGGTTGTTGGTTGTTCAGGTTTTTATGTTGTTTTTACTTTTTACAACAGACATTTATACTGTTATTTATTTTACCTTATTTCTAAAGGGATTTTTCATCTAGGAGGTTTTGTATCTAAAATGCACATCAGCGTTTACATGCTATTTACAGAATGGAAGTGCTTCTGTTTTTTTTTCATTTATTGAATACATTTTTGGGATTATGAATTTTCAATGCATACTCTAAATTTTTTATCACTGAATGTGAATGGTTTAAATTCTGCTGTTAAACGAACCCGTATGTTAGAATATTTACACCGTAAGTCTATTTCCTGTGCCCTAATTCAAGAGACGCATTTAAAACAATCTGACATGGCACGTTTTCAGAATAAATATTATAAATTAGCGGCTTTTTCCTGCGCTCAAAATAAAACTAAGGGGGTGCTTATCCTTGTTAATTGAAAGTTAAATCTAACAATTGAACAGCTTGGTAGTGATGAGAAGGGTAGATTTGTTTTTATCCGATGCAAAATATATAATAATAGGCTAACATTGGTCTCTATTTATGGTCCGAATGAGACAGACAGTTCCTTACACAGATTTCCAAAACATTACTTGAGCAGACTGACTGCCCTTTAGTGGTGGGTGGTGATTTTATGCTGTCATAAATCCTGCTTTAGATAAATCTCAATCTGATACAACAGCCAATCCATCCTCTAAATTACTGAATAAATTTATCACGGAGCTCAACTTAATCGATCTTTGGAGAGTTCAGAATACTAAAGCTAAGGACTTCACTTTTTTTTCTAATAGACATAAGACTTTCTCTAGGATAGACTACATATTTCTCAGCCCATCTTTAATTTCGTTGAATTCCTCCATTTCTATATTACCAATTTTATTATCTGATCATTCTGCTGTGTTGTGCAGTGTTCCTCTTTCCGATGTTAAAGCGAAGTCCCCTAGATGGCGCTTTAACATATCATTATTAAGTAATCAGACTTTCATTACTTCACTAAAAGAATATATTAAGGAATTTCTTGAAATCAATATGCCCTCTGATGTGGATCCTCAAATAATGTGGAATCGACTAAGTGTGCCATACGAGGATTCTGTATATCTTTCTCTTCTACTCTTGCCAAAGCGAAAACTCACCAGTTTACACAATTAGAAAATAAAATCCAATCATTGCAAAACCTACAAAAACAACATTTTACTGAGCAACAGGCTACACAGTTGTCCTCTTTAAAAGAAGAATATGATTTACTTTCACACTCAAAGGCGGAATTTATTTTATATAGGACTAGGCAAAAATATTATTTTGAATCAGAGAGACCTAGTCATTTATTGGCCCTTAGGTTGAAAGAATGCGAGTCTAAGGCATATATTAGCGCAATAAAATCATTGGATGGTCAGGTCACCACGAACCCTGCGGCAATTAATGACATATTTAAAGGTTTTTACATGAATCTGTATAAAGCCGAAACAGATTTTGATGAACCAATTTGTAAGCAGTATTTAGATAAATTGGAACTTCCTCGGATCTCACAGGTGGATAAAGAATCTTTGGAGGCCCCATTAAGTTTGGAGGAGCTGCACGTCTCTCTAAAAAGCCTTCAAAAGAATTGAATTATATTTAGAAATTTGGGATTTAGTAGGGACACTTATGCTTAATTCATTTAATTTTGCAATTGAACATGGGGTATTTCATAGAGATCAAAAAACATCACTGATTTCATTACTTCTTAAAAAAGGGAAAGACCCATTAGATTGTTCCAGCTACAGACCGATTTCGCTTATCCCATGTGATCTTAAAATCTATGCTAAAGTTTTTGCTTTTCGTATGGAGAAGGTAATTCATAGTTTGATCAAGGAGGACCAAACTGGTTTCATCAAGGGGCGCAATGCATCTGACAATATGCGTCGACTCCTTCATATTCTTGACTTTGCAGACCACCACCCGACCCCTTGTGCGGTCTTTTCACTTGATGCAGATAAAGCCTTTGACAGGCTAGAGTGGAATTATATGTGGGCGGTTCTGCAATGTTTCGGCTTCGGTAAACACTTCATTTCTATGATTAAGACATTATACCACTCACCTGCAGCATCAGTCATAACTGGTAATATTATTTCCCCCCCCCCATTGCCTTTGCAGCGGGGAACAAGGCAGGGATGTCTGCTTTCCCCCTTATTGTTTTGTCGATCTCTTGAACCCTTAGCACAAGCATCAGGAAATCTGAAGTATCGATTAAGATTCATGATCATAATCATAGTATTTCATTATAGCTGATGATATTATTCTATATTTAGACCACTTTGATGTTTCAGTCTCTAGTATAATTAAGGAATTTGATAATTTTAGTAGCTTATCAGGATATAAAATAAATTGGAGCAAATTTGCTTTAATGCCAATTAACAATGTTAAAGTTAATTCTTCTATTCCCTCATTTATCCCTATTAAGGAATCTTTCATCTATTTGGGCATTACCATACATAAAAACATTCATAAGATTGCCAGAGACAATTTTAATAATATTTTAGTTAAGGTCAAAAATGACATTCAAAGATGGAAGAATCTTAAAGTCTCTCTTCAAGGAAGAATCTCCACTGTTAAGATGAATTTGTTACCTCGATTTAATTTTTTTTTCTCTATGCTACCAATCTCTCCCCCTCCAGGTTACTTTAAGGAGATCAACTCCATAATTTCTAAATTTATCTGGAAGGATAAATGCCCCAGAATTAAACTTACCACATTACAACATCCTAATAGCGCAGGAGGACTGGCTGTACCAAATTTTGAACTGTATTATTGGTCGTTCCAGCTTAAGGCTCTTCATAATTGGGTTGATCCTCAATCTACAGTTTCTTGGAGAGTGATTGAAGCTGACAAGGTTAAACCAAATAGACTTCAAGATATGTTATTTACTGGCACAGGAAAAAAAGGGGATAATTATAAATTTGGTCCGGTTGTGGCCAACTCTATTAAAATCTGGAAAACGGTGGAACGTCGGATAGGAGGAACCTTCAAATTTTGTAACAGTACACCTTTATGGCACAATTTTAATTTTGTATGCGGAAATCGTCCATTTGTCCAACCCTCTTGGTCCTCTTTGGGTGTAAACACATGTGGTGATATATATTATAACCAGGGCCTATGTTCATTTCAGACATTAAGAACCAAATTTTGTCTACCAGCATCCGCATATTTTGTCTTTCTTCAATTACGTTCTGCTCTCAAAGTGTATGGAGTTCCTTAGGCATCTCCCATCTCCTCTCATCCTATGCAAGATTGGATTGCACCATCTGTTGGTTGGCCGTCTGTTTCTTTAATATATAATAAGATTATTGATTGCATTACAAAACCTCTTTCTATTAAAACTATTTGGAATGGGGAATTATCTGACCTTAATTTGTATGTCGACTGGGAGAGAGTGTGGTCTAATCTCAGTTTAACATCTAAAAATCTGGCTCATCTTATTCACTTCAAAGTCATTCATAGAGCATACATAACTCCTTACAAAAGATTTAAAATGAAACTACAACCGAATCTCAACTGCCATATATGTAATACTTTTCTGCATATGTTTTGGGAATGTCCTGTCATCATCAGTCTATGGACACATGTAAACCTGGTTCTATCATCCTTACTGCAAATGGATTGGTTGGTTAATCCAAGTTTGTGTCTTCTTAATGATGATTCTGGTCTCTGTATAACTTCAATGCAAAAGAGAATGTTGTTTGCTGGTTTTACAGCTGCGAAGAAGACAATAATACAAAACTGGTTTACACCGCACATGTGTGGAAAAACATATTGGATCCGTAGCCTCCTGCAAATAGTGACTTGTGAATGTACAACAGCATGAATCAATGGGGCCAAGCCTTCTACCATTGATGCTTGGCAGTGCTTTCTCTTTGATATACGTGACTGTATAAAGGAGTGACTTTTGTGTTTTTCTTGTCCTTCCCTCTCTCCCTCCCTTTGACTGGACTTTGAGATATTGAGTATGTGTCTGTTGTTGTTGTTGTTTTTTATTATTATCTTGTATTTTTTATTTTTATTTATTTGTTTATTTTTTATTTTTTGGATGTTATGTATGAAAAATAAAAAATGTTGATAACAAAAAAAAACACATCCAACAACCCGTCACGTATCTTGTCATTCACACAATTCACGATCACTTTCAACCGTTACACAGAAGTCATCTGCACTGCGTTTTCCCACAGGAGATGTGAGCTCGGCGACTATCTCGCGATAATCGCCGAACTCGCATTATCATACGAAGGCTCCCACTTTTAATACGTACCACAAATTATTTGCAGCTAAATGCGCCATCCGAGTGGCCCAATGGAATCAATGTCCTTACTGGGGAGCCCTGGACACAGAACTCCATAACAGAGTATTTTTAGGCCGCCGTAACATTACATGTGCGGTCTGCCAATCAATTTCCCACTCCACCATCATATGCCCCTTCATCAACCCATCCATCCCCCCCTGCCCAGAACCATCCCAGCCCAAATCCACCAGCTATGTGCCACGCATTCCAAATGTCTCATCCAACCCACGCCCCCCTCCCTCATTTCGCCATCACCCATCTTCCTCCGACGGCCAGGTCCGCACCAGTTTCAATACTAGTTGATGCTCAAGACAACGCTGCCGGTTTATGCATGTTTGCAATTTTTGTGGCGGTGCTCACACCCACTTGATATGTCCAGTTCAAAAAGCTGCAAATAAAAATGCTAAAAAATATTTATCGACTCCTATAAATATTTCTCGTTTGTCTTCAGAACTGTTTCATCACCCTGACCCCCATTTCATCGATTATATAATAGCAGGTCTCTCACACGGTTTCCACCTCGGTGTTGGAAATCTCCCCACCCAAAGCCTCATCTGCACCAATCTCCAGTCCACTCTCGCCGAACCCGAAACAGTCGATATCCTAATTAAAAATGAAATAGACTCAAACTTTATGATCGGTCCATTTTCCGTTCCTCCCTTTAACGTTTTCCGAGTTAGCCCCATTGGTGTAGCTACCAGAACATTTTCAGGTAAAAAACACCTCATAATCGATCTTTCATCACCAAATAATTCCCCGTTCCTGAGCGTTAACAGCCTCATTTCACTCGAAGAATTTTCTCTCCACTACCACGACACTGACCAAGCCATTACCTTAATCAAAATCGCGGGCCACGGCGCTTGGCTGGCCAAAGTCGACACCACAGCCTTTAAAGTAATGCCCATTCATCCAGACTTCTGGCATTTATTCGGCATCCGCTGGCAAGAAAAATTATACTTTTCCGTCCACCTCACCTTTGGCTGCAGAAGCAAACCTAAAATTTTCAACATGTTGTCAGAGGCTATCTGTTGGATCCTTTCCAACAATTACGATGTACCTTACCTGGTCCATCTCTTAGACAATTTTCTAATCATCTCGCCCCCCGACTCCATCCCAGCCGCAAATCTTTTGACAACTCAAAAGGCATCATTCCGCAAGGCTGCCCATTCATCTCCCAACTCCTCTCTCTCGCGTCATCCGCCCACGCACTTGAGGATCGAATAGCTCTAACTGACTCAGCTTATGGATATCCCTTCTCAAACAGTGGAACAGCTTATCCTTCTTTTACAATAACCTGATTTCTTCCCCAGTCGACATCCAATTATTTACTGACGCCGCCCCCTCCGGTTTTTAACCTCTGAGGTTTTTATCAAGGTCACTGGTGTGCATCTACATGGTCCCCCAGCTGTCAGATCTACCTCAGCCACTAATGTCCTCAGCATTATTTGAGCTATATCCTTTAGTCGTCGCAGCCCTTCTGTGGGGTAAAGAGTGGTCCGCCACCAGCATCATTATCCACTGCGACAACGAAGCTACCGTGCACTGCATTAACAAAGGCCGTTACCATTCACCCACGCTAATGCCTTTGTTAAGATGCCTGATTTGGATTTCAGCTTGAGACCAATTCATTATAACTGCAAAACATATTCCCGGGTCCAAAAACCAAATAGCTGACTCTCTCTCTCTCTCATTTTGCCTTCCAGAAATTCAGAACGTTGGCTCTTGAGGCGGATCCCCTCCCAACCCCAGTACCTACTTATTCAGAGCTGATATTCCCGTAAGTCATCCTCTGAGACCTCTCCTTGAAGCTTCCCTCAGTTCGATTCTTCAAGCGGTCTCCCCCAGGACCCTCCAGTCTTATCTAACAGCCTGGAAATGCTTTAAAACATTTCACTCTGCTTACAACCTGCTGTTCCCCGACTTTTCCCTGCTCTCCATCACCTCTTTCATCTCTCACCTTAACATCAACAAAAACCTCCAAATCAGCTCCATTAAAGGTTATCTAAGCGGAACCCAATTTTTCCACAAACTCTTATACGGTTCCCCTTCTCCCCAAATAGCCAATTCACAGACCTCCCTACTCATCAAAGGTATCCAAAAAGCCCATCCCACCCAACCAGACACCAGGCAACATATAACCTTAAAGATTTTAACTGAATGTATTTCCATCCTCTGCAGAGGTTACCATTCCATCCACACCGCCCGCACGCTCGACTCCATGTTTATCATGTCTTTCTTCGGTTTTATCAGATGCTCTGAGCTCGCCATTACATCTAGCTTTAACCCAATCATTCACCCCACCATTTCTGATCTAGTGGTGCTGGATGATGAAACCATCTCTTACTTTCTAGACAGACCAGTCAAAGAAAGGCTACTTCATTTACATTTTCAACCTCCAATCGCCCATACTACCATACCAAGCCCTCCTAGCTTTCCTCCAGCTCAGGAAATCACAGTCCAAACTCCCATCCGACCCCCTTTTTACAGATGACTCCAACCGCCCCGTCACTCGTTTCTGGTTCCAAAAACACCTTAAGTCAGTTTTGCTCCTATCTGGTACCTCAGCCGAAAACTTTTCCAGCCATTCGTTCCGAATAGGCGAAGCAACCACAGCTGCCCAAAAAGGCCTCTCCCAGCAGCAGATACAAGCACTCGTCATTGGTCATCAGAAACTTTCAAGAGCTACATTCGATCGGACCGCTCCCATATCAAGGAAGCCCACCGAACCATAATCGGTCAACCCCTTTAACGAACGTACATCCCCGGTAACCCAAACTTCAGACCCCCATACCCAACCCCTTTCAAAATCACCTAATCCACCCACAATGGCCCATCCCCACTACATCCATCCCAGCAGCACCCCGCTCCCGCAGGAGCTTTATTCTATATTCCTCCACTGCCGCAGCAGTGACTGCTCCCACAGGAGCCTTATCTGTATTTCCCCACTGCCGCAGCAGTGTCTGCTCCCACAGCAGCTTTATCTGTATATAAAAATAAAAAAAATAAAAACTTTCTCTTTTTCTTTATTTACTCCTTCCCTTGCTAGCTTGGACTTACTTGAACAATGCCTGAGACTTGGTGTTGCAAGCACTTCGTCTGTCTGATAGCCTCTTCAAGATGAATCGCTTTATGTATTCCCCAATTGTAAGTCGCTTTGGATGAAAGCGTCTGCAAAATGACTAAATGTAAATGTATTTCCCCACTGCCGCAACAGTGATCGCTCCCGCAGGAGCTCTCTGCATTTCCCCACTGCCACAGCAGTGTCTGCTCCCGCAGGAGCCTTGTCTATATTTTCCCACTGCCGCAGCAGTGACCGCTCCCGCAGGAGCCTTGTCTATATTTTCCCACTGCCGCAGCAGTGACTTCTCCCGCAGGAGCTCTATCTGTATTTCCCCACTGCCACAGCAGTGTCTGCTCCCGCAAGAGCCCTACCTATATTTTCCCACTGCCGCAGCAGTGACCGCTCCCGCAGGAGCTCTATCTGTATTTCCCTCTCATCTCTACTTTTCAGATGCCGCAGCAGTTCCTGCTTCTGCAGAAGCCATTTTCTCTTTTCAGTGCTGTTACTCCAAGCGACGTCCAGCACCCCACCAACCTTAAGCTCTGCAAATTTTGGGGGGTTATCAACACACCTCTCTGGCTGCTGTCCCGCACTTATTGCATCTTTGGGGGGAAAGCTCTGGGTCTGGGCTAAATGCCGAGCTCGGACCCCTCTCCCCGGACAGGGGGAGTACCCTGGGCTCGGGAGTAATTACCGAGCTTGGAGCCCTCTCCCTGGACAGCACGCCAAATACGTATAATCTTTACTCAGTTTATTATAGGTAAGTGTGAACTCGTGAAGTGATGTTTTATTAACAAATTTCGGGAGGAGCACGCACAGATAATTAACACGGCCAATTCATCATCAGTAATTACACCACCTATCCAATCAGCACGAGAGAGAACCCCTATAAATAATCAAAGCAGTCTTACCTTCATTATCTCTCATCTTCCAGCATCCCTCCACCACCCCGACTCCTCACCTTCAGCCCGTTTCTACCCCAGCACGGCGAGGAGCACTCGGGGGGAAAGCTCTGGGTCCGGGCTAAATGCAGAGCTCGGACCCCTCTCCCTGAACAGCACAATAAATACACATAATCTTTACTCAGTTTATTATAGGTAAGTGTGAACTCATGAAATACTTTTAAAAAATTGTAAACTTCCAGGTAATTTCGGTGGAAAAGCGGCTTACATTCCATGACACAATAATGGTAATATTTTAAAAAATTATGCAAATATGGTGGTTAAAATACAATGTTGTGTGAACTCAACCGGTCAGCATGTTCAGCGCCAAAGTCCCGCCCCTGAAAGTTCCGGACCTTTGAAAAAGTACTACCTCGCAAGCAGGGACATTCTGAGGGGCAATTTTTTACCTGGAACATTATTTAGATCCTGGTTCCTGTGGTGGAAACACACCGAGTGCTGGCCCAAAGTCCCTAGTTCCTGGGGAAATTTCCTGCGGTGGAAACGGGGCTATTGATCTTATTCTGCGGAGGCGGGGTTTATCCACACTATTACATCATAGAGTAGAACATTCCACAAGCTGTCATTTTGTAAACTGACTTCAATATAAGCTGTTTTTAGACTTATGAGAAAGTTTTGAGTTCAGAAACTTACAGGATGTTTTTTATAGTACAATAACCTCTTATACTGTATGTCAAACATCAAGAGAATTTTGGTTTCTCAGTTCATGACCCTTTTTAATAATAAAACTATATCACAAGCAAAAATACTGTTGTATTGAATATTCTGAAAATTTTGTATGTGAGCTAATGTTTACTTTCCATAAATGACTCCATTCAGCCATTTTTGAAAATATTGCATAATTAAAATTAGACACAAATAAAGCAACTGTAATTACATTTATCAAGTTTTTAATAATGTTTATCAAACTTTTAGGGTTCTCACTGAGTCATTGTCAACCCTTCTTTTGAAAGACAGTATTACACAAACCCATCCATCATATTACATCATCCCTGGTTCAGAGAAGCAAAACAGGGAATGTGAGATTGAGTTTCATGGACAGACGATGACAGACAGTGAGGACATTCAGCTTGAGTCACGGCCCACAGAACTAATTGGATTCCCTCAGTTTCTCTTCACAAACTCATGGCAACATAAGACAGTAGAGGAGGACTTCAATTCATCATGGCAAATTATCTCAACTCATTAGAGCCTTAGTCATTAGTGAGGCTACCCAATTAAGTGAAAGAACAACACCATGAAACAAATACTAGCTCTCTTTCTTTCTCCCTCTCTCTCTCTCTCTCGTTCTTTGTTTTGATAAAATCTGCTGCCATGGCAACGGAGGTTGGTAAATGCACAGGGGAGGGCAAGAAAACCTCAGACAGACGCTCATTCTGTGTCATTTCATTCAGGATCACTATCACACTTGATGCAGATAATAGGATGAATACTGGTAAAGGGTTCAATTGTTTTAACAAATGTTGCAAAAGTAACTTATAAGTCTACATGGGTGCAAAAGATATGAATGTTAATACAAGACTTGTTATATATGCATACAATATGAAATATATTCCAAGAAAGCCATTCTGTCACAGTATGGTGTACAACGAATGCACGAAGAAGATGAATAACGGAAAACAGTCTTAATAAATCCACATAGATGTAATCCACAAAAGGCAGGCAGGATACACACGCACAAGCAACGTTAACACTAGACAAGGACAAACTGAAATGACTAGAACTTAAGTAGACAGACCAATGAGGGACTACAACTAAATTAACTTGACACAGGTGAACTAACTAACATAATCTAGAGGAGACAGAAACTAGGTCAAGGAACACATGAGGGATGAAAACACAACAAAAAAGTCTTTGCGTGTGACAGTGTCACTCCGCTTACAGTATTTAACACAGCGAGTGTCATGGTGAACACCCAAATGCATTATAATTTTATAAATAATACTGATTTTGTGTCACGGAATGTAGTTTTAAAGGGGTCATCCGATGCCCATTTTCCACAAGTTTATATGATTCTTTAGGGTCTTAATGAAAACTCTGTAACATAGTTTGGTTAAACCTTTTTTACCCTGTCAAAAACAGGTATTTTCAGTGCAAGCCATTTGTAGCATTTTCCTTTAAATGTTAATGAGCTCTGCTGACCCCGCCCCTCTCTTCCAGCTGCTCTCAGAGAGATTGTTTACTTTAGCCACATTCATCTGAAACTTGCTAATCAGCACATTATTAGGAAAGGCAATTTGCAAAGATTCATAAAAAAAAAACCTTATACTCACTTCTTCTGGAGGTGAAGCTGGATCATGAATGATTCGAGCGAACATAAGACGCATTTAGGTAGATCGAGGCGCATTCTCTTCAGAAATAAATGTAATCCACTGTGTCTTCAGCGGCTCAGATGTCGGGAGTAAATGACGACTGCTATGTTCATTATTACATCCAACAACAAAACATCTCAATCGCTTAGAAGCCATTTTTGTCTACATCTGCTCCGGCGGTGAAACAATGGAGGACTGATGACAGCTCACTCAGCGCGGGTCTAAGGTAAGACACCAGTTCATACTGTGCTGAAACGCTACTGTCAATCAAACAATCATGGGAGGGGCCTGTCTGTGTGACGTCAAGGGGTAAGAAAGGGGTAAAGATTTTAGTAGATTAAAAAAAAAACACTGAGTGGATTTTTATCATTATAGGGTGGTTGTGTACACACACTGCCAACACACATTTCAGATCAAACAACTTGTAAAAGTGCATGCAGCATTGGATGACCCCTTTAAGAGTTTTTTTTTTAGGTGAGAATGTATTTGATTAGACTTAAAATATGCCGTTTGTTAATAAAGATAATGCCTATTTGAAAATTTGATTCAGTGTTTTTGGAGATGTGCGCTCCAGAGCGTCAGCGGCCGTTCAGTGCTCATAAAGCCACCTGAGACTACCTCACCTCGGCCAGATCTTCTGGAATTTACTGCTGGCTCTGATGTCTCAGAGTGCTGCCTTTGTACTTTTGACTGAACTGCCTAGCAACTTTTATGATGGCTGTTGTCGTTTATTAATTATTATTATTTAATAATTAATATTTATATAAATAATAGTAGTATTTAATAATAGTATTTAGTATTGGGAAACCATGTACAGTATGTTCGTGATGATGATTTTAGTTAAATTTTAGTTAAATTAGATGGTGACAAGAAACTGTTTTTGTGAGTGAGTCAGCAGTTTTATATTGAAAGATTTTATATTGAAAGAGACTGAAACAGGGCTGTAAACAATGAGGTTATTTTTACTTTTAACAACAGCTTTTAACAACAAATGCACTGAGCAGCGCTGTCATCGGAAATCACCATTAACAGATGAAAGGATAGTACGACAAAGATATCGCTTTCCTCAGCGGACATTCAAACTAATGTTTTATTGTGAATATGAGATTGAGCTTCAGAATGAATGCTGTATCAGATGCAGGTAATCACACTGACTCAGTACATCCTCTCATACTCTACTACTAGTTTTGCTACTCTAATACATGGTAAAGAAATATTGCATGGGTAAAATGCTGAAGACACAGTTTAACTTTGTACTCTACTATATGTAAATGAGTTCTACACTAGGGCGGACAACACCATGGCCACCTTGGACACAAGTGGCCAATCACATTCCTGGAATAGAGAGGCACCAGATTCCAATCTCCTCCTCATCGGAAAGGGATAAATGTTTCCTTCCAACAGACACTCCTCGTTCTGTGTTTCCGACCTGTGTGGTAGGAGGTAATAGCAGATCACCAACGTTCTGAGTCTCCAGCCTGTGAAGGTGAGACAATAGCAGAAACAACAATCTAAGTTTCTGACCTGATGAGGAAAGACACTTCAAGACAGTTAAGGTTCAGCTAAACTCTTGAGTAAGCTAACTATAAACTTACCAAACCTCTTTCCTAAAGACCTTGGCTTAGTTTATACCTGCAGCCTATGTTTTCTAATCTGTTATAACGTTTACTTGGGGTCAGCATTGCAAATAATAGCCATATTATTTGTTCAAAGATAAATAAGCCGTTGTTTATCATTAATTCTACCAGAGCCATTGGGTGGTTTTCCCATAAGCAGCATTACCATAGAAATCTCTTCCATTGCTACATTTAGCTCAACAGCATTGCATTTATCCATTCTGTGTTCACTCTATTTACATGTTTTTATTTATTAAAATCTATTGCCTATTAGCAGTGCATACTCATTTATTGCTATCATTACCAGTTGTTGCATTTACTCATACATATATTGTTTAATACATTTCATTAATCTTATTACAATTGTGTCTTCTTTGTGTTGATGATCCAAGGCTCTGCTAGCTATCTGAATTTCCATCAGTATTTCAGATAAATCAGTTGACCAACTTCCTCCGGTTTGTGAATCTCATATTGTTGTACAGCGTGTGGGAAGCACTCTTATATTGCCAAATTAACAGCCCTTGACTGGTGCTCTGAGCTGAGCGAGGTGGGAATTGGTCATCTGATATACTCATAACCGCACCCTCAGTGACTCGTGACCCAAAAATCACAACATCTTTGGTGGCGTGAGTCTCCTTTACTACACACTTGTGCCACTCGCAGCAGTGAGATATGGCTGTATATCAGCACACTGTGATTGCCTGCGGGCAATATACAGGCTGTGATTTGACTAGGCCTATATACAGTCAAACCAACATTTTATTCAGACACCTTCAACATTATCACAGTTTATTCCCTATAGTTTATAAAATGGTAATAAAATATGACAAGAACTCAGAGTTAAACTGTGTCAGAACAAATTGATCTTGATAATGTCAGATAACTTTGATAGAAAGGTATGTAATGAATTCGGTTGAATAGCTGTCAGATGTTAAATTTAAGTACACAATTAGATAATACCAATTTAGCTCAACCAATTACCAAGCAATGCTTAATTTTGTCCAGTCTGTGGTGTAAAAAGGTCATATTAGCAATTAACGGAAAAACACTTAAGCAAAACATGCTCAGCTCAACGTGTCTGAGTAATTGTTGGTCCCAAATTTTTATCAGTTTTACTGGTAGTCCACTGTATGAAGAATTTTTGGGTGTAATATGTCACAGTTTACTTTATTTTGCTATCCTCACTTACATAAACAAACTATAGTGTTCTGCACCCACTAGTAAAAAAAATATCAAAAATTATATCTGGTGTCTGAATAATTTTTGTTTTTTACTGTACATACAATAATGCTAGAGATTTTCTCAGAATTTAGCAGACTTTACATAGAATTTTGGTGGATTTATAAAGTCAGTTCCCCTCAGGTTCATCCATATGTCATTTGTCAATAATGACTAATGATTAATCTTTTAATCCAATAGGATTTATTTTTTTAAGAAACATGACCTGCGTCCCAATGTGCATACTATAAATCCTAAATTCTATCTGATATTAGTCATTTTCAATGCTATTTATGGCAGATAGGGTGGATATGCACATTGGGACGCAGGGATTGATTTGCTGCTGGCATAAACAGATGCAGGTGGCATTAGGGGGAGGGACATTCTCATTCTAAGGCATTTAATTGGACAAAAAATCTGTGTAGTGCAGGATGAGTCATCAATATTTTGGTAAACTTTCCCAGGACAGAAAGACTGTAAATGCATATTAATGCTCTAAGTGAATATGTATATATATATATATATATATATATATATATATATATATATATATATTAGTGGTGGGCCGTTATCGGCAGACTCTTATCGGGCGATAAAAAAATATCGCCGTTAATCTATTCTCAAAGTTGGGTTGGGAGCTGGGTCTATACTACGCAAACTATGATGACTTTCACCGTGATATTTTAGCGGATGTATACCTAGCAGAATAGCACTGTAGGGGCGAGAACGAGTCTTCGAACCTGTGTGTATGCGTGCTAACATGGATGCAGCTATGAAGCCGCCGGGTTTGCTTCAGGAAAATTAATTTTAAGAAGCTTCCCAATGGAAATCGGCAAGTCATTTCTGTCTCTACGTTACATGGTCGCGCTCTCTGTATCGCGCGCACAGCGGAGTTCCGCCCCGGTGCGCACGCACAACCTGATATTGCCAAGTGCAGCGTGTTCCTGGTCAACATATTTTGTTGACCCTGGAACAACATTTTAATCAAAAATATAATCTTAACCATATTCCTACACCTAAACCTAACCTTACCCATGAGTAATCCCTAAAATCTGAGGAACTGATAGATGAATTACACTGATGTACAAGCACCAAACACTGATTATAATCCTAAACTTCACAAAAATTATAAACTGGTTCTTGAAATCTGATTGGTTAATCACAATGTTGTTCCAGGGTCAACAAAGATGTTGACCCAGGAACACGTTACTGGCAATATCAGGTTTGGCGGTGCGCACACACACACAACGTAAGCGCACACACAAGTGAGCACACTCCACTCCTATTTGTAAATATTAAGCGCAAAACATCTATTTAAATATGACTTCTGTGTGTCTCTGTGTTAATGTATGGCGCAGACGCAGCGGGTTTGTTCACTACTCATACAGAAGACCGCGTGGCGCTTGCGGCGATATTAACGTCTGTCGTCTCACTAAATGAGGACATAAATACATGAACAACATCTCCAGAGCTGCTCTGAGAGTCACTTCATGAGCATTCCAGCGTTTCATTTGAGAAAAACTATCCTCACGGCAACCCGTCAAAATAAAAGTTCGGTTTCACTTGAAGACATTGGGCAGAATGTAATAGACTACTACTACTAAAACTATTAAAACCTTATCTTTAAGGAATAATCATACAATGTCTTCAATGTTATCAATATTAAATTCTTGATGACTGCTAGTTGTTTACTACTAGTAGTGAACTTATTCTGATCTACTTGGCAGAATTCAAATGAGCCATTTTAATCTAGATTAATCTAGATTAATTCCAAGATTACAGTGAGATTAATCTAGATTAAAAAAAATTAATCTATGCCCACCACTAATATATATATAAAACAAACTTCCTATAGTGAAACATTGTTTTAAGTATGATTCGATAGGATATTTTTAAAAATAAATGTCATTCGATTTCTTTTCTTTTTTTTTTTTTGTTATGATGCAGTGACGTTCAAACGCTTCAATTCACACGTTTTAGGTCCAGGTAACATTAGCTTACTTTGTAAATCAATATATGCTTTTTATTTAAAGCACGAGCTGAGTAACTAATACGCGCTCGATTGTTCTAGTAAAGCCCTAGTTTGGGATTTGGGAGGATGAGACAGAAGCCTTGAGCTGTTTGTGCGCTTATATCGCGTGCTGCTGTTTTTTACCAGTGGAAATCATTTCATTGTTGCGCGAGCGCGGATCGAGCTGTTCTCTCCTCGCCGACACACACACACACACACACACCGAGCCTCCAGCATGCTCGTGCGTCTGCTGTGAACATTCACGCTTTAATGCTATGAAAGCTCCGTCCTGACAGCATTTGTTCACTCGGTGCAGAAATGCAGGAGCGAGTGAAGCGCCATGGAGCGGCGGTGCTGCTGACGCTGTGCGCGGTGCTCGAGGTGAGTCTGTCCGCTGTCACACCGCGCAACTAACGCCGTTCGCACGCATTTCATCGTTTCGTTATTACCCGCTGTTTACAGCCAGATTTATGCTGTAGAGTTCCCGCGTACATTGTTTTATGTACATATGTAATGTAGCGCTAGTTGAGCCTTTGTCTCTGTCCGCTCCTCCTACAATAAAACACACTGGAGAAATACTGTAAATATCATTGTGTTGTCTCAGGACAGAGTCAAAGCAGAGGTGTGCTTGTGTTTATAGATCACATGAATTGTGTTTAGAACAGTTTTGGGGATTGTTTAACTCTTAGTTGATGAAATCAGACGTGTTGTGTATTTAGTTGTGTATAATGATTAGCCTGTGTGTGTGTGTGTGTGTGTGTGTGTGCTGGCATCATGAATTTCACTGTTGGATTATCACATGCCTTTTAAGCACAGTCTGTATGTTCATGAAAATCCCTTTAAGGAAGTTATGGGTGGCTGAATGTCAGTTAAAAATATGTTAGTTATTAATTTATTTATTTTATGTTTTGTGCTCCAGGACAGTTCACATGTTAAAATGAGTTTTATTATTATTATCCTAAATTTATGTATAATTATTTATTATTATTATTTATTACATGTTTTTTATTATTATTATACTAAATTTATGTATAATATGTATAATACATGCATTCCTTCTGAAATGCATATGTTTCATATTTTTATTTATTTTACGCTTTAAAATAAGATTTTAAACTGTCTGGTTTTAATGTTATTTGATTTTATAGCATGCTGATTTGACCCTGTTTGGTTTGTTTATTTATTTATTGTACACTCAGCTGGTTTGCTCTGATCTGATTTAATGTTTATCTCTCCATTAGGCGTTTTGCTATGGGTTGGCTGTTTCATTTTCAAATAACTTTCCAACCTTTGATATGTACAGCATTTACATTTCAAAGGCTTTTGCGAAGCTAAGGCATCAAGCCTCATCAGAGCTCCTTACTGTACAGCAGATATTGCGTCTGCAGCTACAGTAAAGGTATTTCACCTCATCACTGCCATCATTATACAGGCCTGTCAGAGAAGTGAGAGACACTTTATCATAAGCACTTAGATGGGGATAAATCAATATGCCAGTTTATTCCCTCATAAATTGTAGCATAACATCAATTAAATCCAGACAGGTAGTGTTGATGGTAGCTCTGATTCTCTCAGACATTCATGCATGTTGTTTCTCAGTAATGATGTGCTCGTTAGAGCATGGGCTGCTATTACTGGAGTCAATGACTGGGACACATTCAGAGCTCTACACAACTTGAATAGAGAGTTATGACTTATATCTGCCTGATGTACCTGCATGTTTTATTGCTCATATCCACTTGTGCCAAAGATGTTGATTGTATTGTAGTTATCCAGGTATGTGGGGTCAAACTGTATTGTATAACTAGTGAATGTAGTTAGTTTAAATTAAGCTTTTAGGAAGCTGACATGTGCTGTTGTGATGTGATATACTGCATCTAAAACCATTATAAACAGTATTTTTATTTTATTTGTTTTATTAATATTTTCGTATCATTACAAACACATATTTTTTGAGGGCCATTTGGACTTTTTAAAATTAATTTGTCACACCACGGGACCATGAAATTGTGTAATGAAGGCAAAATGGTATTAAAAAAGATTAAAAACTTGGTGACAGGACCTGAGCTATGCATTGTTTAAAGTAAAAAGTGAAATTTACAGTAAAAATTGTAGCTGTGGTTGCCAGAGCTTCAGCATAAAAAACATGGTAGCAATATTTAAAATTGTATAGATTGAAATTAAATTATTGAATGATTCATTAACTGAAATAATGTTAGTATACCAAAATGCTAACATCTAAAAAATATATATTTTTAAGCTTAAATCCCTAAAAACCCTAGTGTACATAACTGATATGAAAAAAGATGCTAAAAAAAGGAAGTTAAAAATCATAATTGTATCTTTTTACAAAGAAAAACGTTAGCTGTCACACAAGTGATTTTGTCTGTGCCAAAAAAAAACCTGTTAATTTAGAAGTATTTTACCGTAAAATTACACAACATAGAATTAGATCTATCACAGTTTTTTTGTTTTTGTTTTTATTTACTGTAGCATTTTTTACCATCTTTTACCATTAAAACTAGGGATGCACAATATTATCTGAACAATATCGGAATCGGCCGATAATGGCTTAAAATGTAAACATCGGCAATCGTCTGATATGTACAATTATGCAGATACGTCTTGCCGATAAGATGAATAAGTCACATGTGCTCAGGGTGTGCTAGCGATAAGATCAAGTCAGCTTTGTGGTCGTTCTAGAAGTGAATTTTTGCCTGAATGGTGATTAGATTCACTGTTTTTGATCGCTGCATTTAAACTGAGAATGCATGAACAGAATGACGCGTACAGTGCGCAATAGATTCAACGGTCACAAGCACATGCAGCGGCAGCCTAATGCACGTCAGATAAGGAGTTTTAATTCCCTTAGGGGGTGCTGTTGGTCTACTTGTAATAAAATGAAAATAAAATACACAAATAACATTAAGATTGTATTTCTGATTAAATAAAGCAGTAGCTGATACAATCACGAGTATGTTTTGATTTAAAGGTCAGAAGATATAGCTTACATGAATAAAAATCACAAACATGACACTTGTAAATTTAAATAATTTTATATATAGCCTAGATTTATTAAAGTGTAATTTTTATTAAAATGTTTTTTTTTTTCAAACAAATTATGAGCTCTGAAAGATTTTCAGAATGTTTACAACTCTTGCTTTAGACCATCTACAAATGTTAAATCTTTAAATAAAATGTTAAGCTTACCACTGCATCTGTCTGAAAAAAGTGATTGATTGTGAGTGACTTCAAAGCTTTCAGTGTACTCTCATTATAAAAAAAAAAATTGTTGTTTATTTAATTCTAACAAATAAGGTCTTGTTAATAACTAACCAAAATTTGAAAAAATAATTTGTTTAGAATCTCTGCACAGGAGAGACTTGGTGTTGTTTCCAAACAAAAGGAAATATATCGGTATCGGCAACGGCTATCGCCAAAAATGAGCTGGAAAAATATTGGCATAAATCCAATATCATCATCCCTAATTAAAACAAATTCTTTTTAAAAACTCTTTCCCTTATATCTAAATTTAAACTTAAATGATGTTGATTACAAGAACTGCATCAACTGCTTCTGTGTAATTGTGCACACTTTAACCATCTAATGAGAAGCGTTACCTTGTACTGCAGGCAGTGTGTCAGTTACGCTCATATCCAGCATGCTGCTGTGGTTTGGCTCTGTCGAGGAACGCTTTACCTGCATCGATTCCCGTCACCGCCTTCAGTGACATTGGCATTAGCTGCATTAGCTGCAGACTGCGGGATCAGTCAGAAGTTGACAGAAAACAGAAGGGAGTTTGATTTGCTCACTTGGTCCTGTGAATCTATATTTACCAGAGACAAAGGTTTCAGCCTAATGCCCCGGTTAATACTCCGTTAACAGCCGCTCTCCCTCACTGAACAGCAGCCAATGTTAAACACGGCTCAGGTTAAAGGGCTGAAGTCTGGTGTAGGCTTTCAGTGATCTCTGCGTTTGGACGGACGTGAGTCGTGGAGCCGCCGGCTGTAATAAAGCAGATCTGCTGGGACTCGTTCTAACTCCTGCTCAGTAAACAACCATTAACCTTCAATCAGGAAAGGACCTGCTGAAAAGAACTGTTTGCTTACGTCTGTAATTTCAGGAGGGTTTTTTTGTATAAGCAATGACATTATTGAAGGATGATACTGGAGTGAAAACATAAACAGCTTCTTGAAAAGATGTGCAATTTATAGTTTGTTTGACAATGCTTTGTTTTGTTTTGCATCGGCTGTCTGTGCTTCATCTGATCCAGTGTGTAAACTCAGCATTGATTCAAGGTGGACATTCTGTCCAAGAGAAGAAAATGTATTTCAAAACTCATTTTCCAAATTCTTAGAAATGTGATCTTTGTATTCATATTGATTCATTTTTAAAAACTTGGGAAAAGAATCAGATTTACAGTGCATGACAATACAGAAACATTTCACACTATTTGGGAACCTTTTCTATCATACTTTATATCATGCACCAAAAAAAAAAAAAAGAAAAGAGAAAAGGTTACATTTAATGCCTCTTAAAAATTGTTATCCAAGTAAAATGGTGTAACAAGGTAAAAGGCATCAAGATTTTATTTACACTTAAAACACAAGTGACAGTAGATATCTTAATTGTTATTTTCAAAAACGTTTTAATTTATATATATTAGTGCTGTCAATTGATTAAAGAAACAACAACTAATTAATTGCAGATTTTGCTGAAATTAATCGCGATCAATCCCACCTAACAAAAGTTTTTAAATATACTTTTACATTGCAATAATTTCACATTCAATTTTCAAATTAATGTAGAAACAGCATGAAGACAGTATATTTTTAATATTTGTTTAATGGCATCTTTTTTATGACTGAAGACGAGTATCACTGATACCAATACTGATGTCTCTAGGAAATAGTTTTTTTCCCCTAATATTTAACATTACAGTATAATTGAGAGCTATCAATTTTAACATTTAGTAGACTTTAAAAATAACAACTTCTAATTTAAGTGAACTTAAAACAATGTTCACATAAACCCATTATAATAAACATCATATGTACCTGTGGCCTTCAGCAGAAATATAGTTATCGAGCACTAAATTCTAAATTAAATTTAGATGAATCCTTAAAGCTACAAAAGCTTTTTTTTTGTTTTTTTGTTTTTTTTTCTTTAATTAACAGACATCACAGCAGCTGGTTATTAGGATGTTTTGGCTGCTATTACTTTAAGAGCTGTCCCTGCTGACCATGACGTGGATCTGACACGCATCGTATTTTCTCTCAACTCTCTTCACCTTTTCTGACACACCTCAAGTCTTAAAGTCTCTGTAATGAGCTGACGAGTTGAATCGGGTGTGTTAGATGAGGGAGACAGTGCTGGGCTGCTCCAGGACAGTTTTGAAAACCATTTCAGAGACATGTTCTTAAATCTCATATTTAAAAAATATTACATGCATGCAGTGTTAATTTTCAAACGCAAATGGTAATGCAAGATTTGCAGTTGCATTTGGATTATGTCACAATTTATGCTTCCAAATATGGAAAATACAATTGAAAATACTTAATAGGCCTACTGACGTCTGAAACATCTCCGGTTTGATGTGCTCCTAAAGATGTTCTGCATCTAAAGAAACGCACGTCTTGTCAAGAAAAAAAGAGACGGAAGCAGCAGTTGTGAGTGGGGTGGCCAACCCTAGCTACGCCTCTGCGTTAACTGCGTTAACTATTTTTAATGCATTAAACTGAAAATATTAATCGCCTGTATTAACGTGCTAATTTTGACAGCAGTAACACACACACACACACACATATATATATATGTTCCAGGGTAAAACGTGTTTTTTTTTTTTTACAAATATCATGAATTAATAATTCATAAGTAGTGTTATGGTTGTGGAATAATGACCACACAAGACATTTTACAGCCTAAACTGGCCTTGCCTTATAGGAAAAAAAAAAAAAAAAAATATCTGGAATTTTATTGCACTCATGACTTTGTTGGCTGCTTTGAAACAGTATGTTGTACAAATAGGACAGTTATATATTTGTTTGCATTATAATTTTTTACTTATAATTGTTTTATTCTATCAGAGAATGGGCAGAAATGTAAAAATTTAAAACATGATAATCATAGAGGAGGTGTATTGTTTTAATTATTAAATGGATGCATTTTCTCAGAATTTTTGAAGAAATGAGTATATGGGGCAAACGGTTAGAGTTTTTTCACTGGCCCATTAACTAAAGCCAGCCAGTCAGTGGAAAGCTTGGCAGATTGACCGTTTCTCTTCACAATATGCACCCGTCTGTTCGTGAGCAGACGATGGGCCGTCCGTGGGCGAACCGTCTGAGAGGATGCTGTTCTTGTTCTGTGAGGAGTTCCCAGCCTCCACATTAACTGGAACCATTTCCAACTGATGCTTTAATACAGCAGAGAGGATTCAGGTCATTATTGTTGAGGAGGAGACGGAACAGGATTAAGACACAACCGAACTTAACCCAGCAAACTCATAGTATATCGGTCCCTGTTGGCCTCTCTTTTGAAACTGTTGTTCTTTAGCCAAGAGCAATTAGAGCAGTTGCGATTCTGTGCCTGTATTATGTGTTTGTTCCAGTCCAGATCTGCGTGTTGAATGGCGTTCGTCCCTCTGCTGGAACTGACATTGTTTCTCTAAACAAAACATACAACTCATGCCCTGAACGCTTGCTCACAAACAGCAGACTGAGGAAATGATTCTGCTTCTTCCTGCTAGATTTCCCTGGTGAGAAGAGCTTGAGATTTGATAGGATTTAGCCTTAAAGCTACTATCATTATGCGGCCGTGCATAGGGACTCTTGGGAGAAAGCAGCAGTCTTAGTCATGGCTCGCTGACGCCCTAAATTGTGACCTTTCCGATCTTGAACAGAGATTTATGCTAATTATGGACCGTTGAGATCAGCTTTATTTTTTTTTTTTTCTTCATGCGTAGTGGAATAATGAGTGTCATTTAGCACAGTATGACCAAGACTTTATTTTTATCCCAGAGAGAATCTGCCGACGCTCTTGTATCCGACGTAGAAATTTATAGCAGTGTTTGGGAAAAAGCACTTATTAATGTCTTATTCTACATGAGCATATTCTAGATATCTTAACCCAATACCTAAACAACAACTACTGTACTCGATAGTATTTACTATTGAGTAAACCTAGTTTATTGAAGGAAAATACTTAATTAAAGATGCAGTCCGTAACTTTTTTTAATTAAAAATTATCCGAAATCCATATTTGAGCAAGTAGATAACCAGCCAGTGTTCAACACTATCTCCTTACTTTAGCCTGATTCACAACGGTTGGCTTATAATAATTTATTAAATAATACACTTAAGTGTCAAGTGTCAATATTCCATTGAAGTGTTTCTCTAATAAGTGCCCTTTTAAAAAATGTAATTGTTTTTTCGCAAGGGTTTATTATGTTCACCAATTATTTTATTCAAATTAGGGTGTTTGAGTTTAATGTTAAGGAATCTGACTGTATCAGCATCCAGACGAGTCATAGTTGTGAGGTGTTCAAGTGAGCGTTTTATGCATGCTTGTCTAAATGTATTTTTTGTGTATATACAACATTTTGACCACATGCATTATTCAGCACTGCATACAGTAAGTTTCTGGTCAGTTGGTGTTGTTGAGGACGGCCGCACTAATGAAAGCTCTCGGCTGACTCGCAGGGTTAATTGGCCGTCTGTGACCTTTCTCTTGCTGTCAGATCTCTCTCATTTCTCCATGTGCCAGATGCAGTGACGGGGGAGATGTTTGCTTTCTGGATAATTCCACCCACACGCATTCAAGTCCTTCCTCTGATTGCTCAATCTTTTGTCTGCCCTGAATCCCAGTTTGCCTTCATTCAAATGTCATGGCTGTATGAAACATAATATCACAAGTCTCATGTACAGTAGCCAGACTTTTGACTGTAGTTCAGTCTTCCATTTAGGATCTGTTCACTGATGAAATGAGCAGTGTATACAGTATATCACGTCAGCGCTGAGCTAATGTCATCAACAAAGCGCTTTGCAGGACAGAAACGCTCCAGTATTTATTCAGGGTTTCAGCCCTCACTCGTGTCCCTTTTTTCTCTTCATTATGCTACTGCTGCAAACAACCTCTTCTCATAAGAGCATGAATATTGATTTTAGGTTAGCGTAGAGGATTTGTCATTAATTTAGCTCTTTCTGAATTTAGTTGTGTTAGCGGCTGAGACCGCCCCAAAGCATCCATAGCATTGGTCATGCAGATTTAGTCAGACATGTAAGCGGCAGGGTTTGGTATCTCATGCATTCATCACAGGCTCGACTGCTTGACAAACACTCAGCTCAGCGCTGTAAACACTCTGTAAACTTTGACTTTGCAGCTGTTCACAGTATTAGTCATTACACGACTAACGCTGAAGTGTGAACGCCTGCTATGGAAAATGGCCTTGTTTCATTTTCTTGATGTTTGTTTACTGGCACTTTCCACATATAGGTTACAAAATAGGCCTGAAACTTTTATTTTTATTTTTTGTTAAATATTGCAGTTTTTTAACAGTAAATATTTGGGACATATCAGCTTAATCATAATGCATATTTAAAGTTTTCTAGATAGAAAGACTGACATAAAAAATAAAAAAAAATGGATTGGTTGCAAATGTAGCTTAGTTAATGATGGTTACTGACTACAAATATTGATTGTTGAATAAAAATGTATTTTATTATATATATAAAAAATAATAATAATAAAAAAAATTAAAAATATATATATTTATTCATTTATTTTTACTTATTTTTTAAACTTACAATAACTTATGTAAACAGGGTTGAATCGCTGAACACCAGCCAACATCAACACTATGATTTAATATACAATTATATTATTTTTTATTTGCTTACAATGTAACAGGGTTAAATCACTGATTGATTGATTGAGATATATATATATATATATATATATATATATATATATATATACAGTGAGGAAAATAAGTATTTGAACACCCTGCTATTTTGCAAGTTCTCCCACTTAGAAATCATGGAGGGTCTGAAATTGTCATCGTAGGTGCATGTCCACTGTGAGAGACATAATCTAAAAAAAATCCAGAAATCACAATGTATGATTTTTAACTATTTATTTGTATGATACAGCTGCAAATAAGTATTTGAACACCTGTCTATCAGCTAGAATTCTGACCCTCAAAGACCTGTTAGTCTGCCTTTAAAATGTCCACCTCCACTCCATTTATTATCCTAAATTAGATGCACCTGTTTGAGGTTGTTAGCTGCATAAAGACACCTGTCCACCCCATACAATCAGTAAGAATCCAACTACTAACATGGCCAAGACCAAGAGCTGTCCAAAGACACTAGAGACAAAATTGTACACCTCCACAAGGCTGGAAAGGGCTACGGGGAAATTGCCAAGCAGCTTGGTGAAAAAAGGTCCACTGTTGGAGCAATCATTAGAAAATGGAAGAAGCTAAACATGACTGTCAATCTCCCTCGGACTGGGGCTCCATGCAAGATCTCACCTCGTGGGGTCTCAATGATCCTAAGAAAGGTGAGAAATCAGCCCAGAACTACACGGGAGGAGCTGGTCAATGACCTGAAAAGAGCTGGGACCACCGTTTCCAAGGTTACTGTTGGTAATACACTAAGGCGTCATGGTTTGAAATCATGCATGGCACGGAAGGTTCCCCTGCTTAAACCAGCACATGTCCAGGCCCGACTTAAGTTTGCCAATGACCATTTGGATGATCCAGAGGAGTCATGGGAGAAAGTCATGTGGTCAGATGAGACCAAAATAGAACTTTTGGTCATAATTCCACTAAACGTGTTTGGAGGAAGAAGAATGATGAGTACCATCCAAGAACACCATCCCTACTGTGAAGCATGGGGTGGTAGCATCATGCTTTGGGGTGTTTTTCTGCACATGGGACAGGGCGACTGCACTGTATTAAGGAGAGGATGACCGGGGCCATGTATTGCGAGATTTTGGGGAACAACCTCCTTCCCTCAGTTAGAGCATTGAAGATGGGTCGAGGCTGGGTCTTCCAACATGACAATGACCCGAAGCACACAGCCAGGATAACCAAGGAGTGGCTCTGTAAGAAGCATATCAAGGTTCTGGCGTGGCCTAGCCAGTCTCAGACCTAAACCCAATAGAGAATCTTTGGAGGAGCTCAAACTCCGTGTTTCTCAGCGACAGGCCAGAAACCTGACTGATCTAGAGAAGATCTGTGTGGAGGTGGGCCAAAATCCCTCCTGCAGTGTGTGCAAACCTGGTGAAAAACTACAGGAAAGCGTTTGACCTCTGTAATTGCAAACAAAGGCTACTGTACCAAATATTAACATTGATTTTCTCAGGTGTTCAAATACTTATTTGCAGCTGTATCATACAAATAAATAGTTAAAAATCATACATTGTGATTTCTGGATTTTTTTTTAGATTATGTCTCTCACAGTGGACATGCACCTACGATGACAATTTCAGACCCTCCATGATTTCTAAGTGGGAGAACTTGCAAAATAGCAGGGTGTTCAAATACTTATTTTCCTCACTGTATATATATATATATATATATATATATATATATATATATATATATATATATAATTGTGTATTATAGGATCCAAATAATGCTGCTTCTTGAGTGTCAGTATTTTAAGTATGTGTATTAGATCATTAAAATAATTATGGTCAGTATTGTGCCATTTTTGTATGTTTTTTGTATGTTCACAGTCAAGATTTCTATTCTATTTCAGATAATCTGAAATTGTCATTTTAATGGGGATACAGATATTTGATGAGTTCATTCAGAAATCGCTAGTTCATTTCTCAAACAATTACAAAGTAATGGCGAGTAATGCACTGAAAAATAGAAATAGCATTTTCTTGTGAAACATGCTCCAATAATTGTTTTTTAATAGTTTTTTTTAGCCTATAGCTTTTTTTTTTTTTTTTTTTTTACAACTTTGAAAAACAAATTATTAAAGTGCATGGAAGTGCACAGTGGGATTTGTGGGTCTCATGCACTCTGTCTGTAGGAGGATTCAGGATTCCCGCTGCTGTTTCTGGATGTTTCCATCATTCTCCTGTACACTGCTGTCATTCCTCTGACTGGATGTTGGGATCTCTGGCAGACGTTCACTGTGTTAATGTTGTGCTGAAGATTGACAGCAGCTGAGCCGTATTGATTGTTGAACCGACAGGCTGTGCTGCAGTCCGTCATAATGGATGATTGAGTCCAGTGTAATGGGATACGGGAGTTTGCTGTTCATGAGGAAACTCAATCTAAAGCCCGGACAAACACTAGCTAAACAGAACTGCAGCTCAGAGATTCACGAAGACAGCAGCAGATCACAGCCTGTAATACACGATTCAAATGATGGAAAAACTCTCTGAATGAAAAAAGGAACGTTTACAACCTTCATTGTTTTTGTGTCTCTTATGTTGCAGACAATAAAAGTAATGAAATCAACCTGAATCCTGAGCAATAAATATAACCTTTTTGCATGTTTACGTTATTTATATTGCACATATTATATTCATGAAGTCAGTGAAGTTAGTCCAGTCTCCCAGAAAAGTGGGCACGAGATGTCATTCATGTCTGTAGCACAAATGCTGGATGAGTTACACGCCAGAATTATTTTTTTTAAGTTTATAGTGTTTAAAAGTTTGGGGTTGGTAAGATTTTTTAATGTTTCTGAAAGAAGTCTCTTCTGCTCACCAAGGCTACATTTATTTGATCAAAAATACAGTAAGAATTATGAAATATTAGTTCAGTTTAAAACAGCTGTTTTCTATGTGAATATCTGTTAAATGTAATCAAAGCTGTATTTTCAGCATCATTACTGCAGTCTTCAGCGTCACATGATCTTCAGAAATCATTCTAATATGCTGATTTGCTGCTCAACAAACATTTCTGATTATTATCAATGTTGAAAACAGTTGTGCTGCACAACATTTTTGTGGAAACCATCATACATAAAAAAAAAAATATAAAAAACTTTCCGACCCTAACTGTAATGTATTTTTTTATATACAATATGCCTTTTTATATTATATTTGATATTATCATGTGTAATATTACTATTTGCTGTATTGTACCTTTTTTCCTTTATTTATAGGAATAAAGAGTGCAGAAAGGGACATACATTATTTAAAAATAAATAAATAAATAAATCAGTAGAAAAATGGAAATGTAGCCTGGTAATTTTCTGCCAGGACTTTATCTGGATATATGGAAAATACAGAAACTTCCTTCATATTTCCTGAAGGTTTCATCATGAAGTTTTTGCAGGCTTCAGTGCCTCTATTAGACTTTCACATTTCTTTCCAAAACATCTACCGAGTCTCAACAGACATTTTAGTGTGACAGTTCAGTCAGCGCACAACAAAACAGTGCAAGCAGTGGAATATTCCACAGTAATACAAAAACTGTGGATGCTGTGGACAGAACACATTTCTTTTCTTTCTTTGTATTGTTCAGCAAAATCTAAAGTTTCCAATTAAATAAGTAAGTTGCACTGAATGTACAAAAATCTCATTTTGTACGCTCTTAATCTGTAACAGCTGTTAGAACATGAGCAAGCGATCGGCTCTTGAGCTTGTTTAGCTGCCGTTTGTTTGATTTGTGCTGTTTGTGAAGAGTTTCTGCCTCTTGAATCGATGACCTCAAAAGCCAGAGGAAGTTCTTTTTGCTTCTTCTGAGAGCGAACGCTTCTACAGCGTGTTCCAGCATTTGTTTGTCTGTCGTAATGTCAGTGTCTGATTTGATTAACTGCAGACACCACCTGGTTCGATATTTTGCATCTGCTACAATGACATTCAGACATTTTAAGTGTGACTTTAGTGTCCAGTAACCTTTAGAGCCACTTCAAATCTGGATGCAAAACATGTTTATATGTAGTTGATTTATCCAGGATGTGGTCAATTTTATTTAAAAAATAATCCTTAAAAATAATAATAATTTTGTAAGATTTTTCAGAACATTGTCTAGACATAATTTATAATTGTAAATGAATGTATCTTAATTTGAATGCATTTATTAATTTATTTATTTTTACTTATTTTTAAACTTACAATAACTTATGTAAACAGGGTTGAATCGCTGAACACCAGCCAACATCAACACTATGATTTAATATACAATTATATTATTTTTTATTTGCTTACAATGTAACAGGGTTAAATCACTGATTGATTGATTGATATATATATATATATATATATATATATATATATATATATATAATTGTGTATTATAGGATCCAAATAATGCTGCTTCTTGAGTGTCAGTATTTTAAGTATGTGTATTAGATCATTAAAATAATTATGGTCAGTATTGTGCCATTTTGTATGTTTTTGTATGTTCACAGTCAAGATTTCTATTCTATTTCAGATAATCTGAAATTGTCATTTTAATGGGGATACAGATATTTGATGAGTTCATTCAGAAATCGCTAGTTCATTTCTCAAACAATTACAAAGTAATGGCGAGTAATGCACTGAAAAATAGAAATAGCATTTTCTTGTGAAACATGCTCCAATAATTGTTTTTAATAGTTTTTTAGCCTATAGCTTTTTTTTTTTTTTTTTTTACAACTTTGAAAAACAAATTATTAAAGTGCATGGAAGTGCACAGTGGGATTTGTGGGTCTCATGCACTCTGTCTGTAGGAGGATTCAGGATTCCCGCTGCTGTTTCTGGATGTTTCCATCATTCTCCTGTACACTGCTGTCATTCCTCTGACTGGATGTTGGGATCTCTGGCAGACGTTCACTGTGTTAATGTTGTGCTGAAGATTGACAGCAGCTGAGCCGTATTGATTGTTGAACCGACAGGCTGTGCTGCAGTCCGTCATAATGGATGATTGAGTCCAGTGTAATGGGATACGGGAGTTTGCTGTTCATGAGGAAACTCAATCTAAAGCCCGGACAAACACTAGCTAAACAGAACTGCAGCTCAGAGATTCACGAAGACAGCAGCAGATCACAGCCTGTAATACACGATTCAAATGATGGAAAAACTCTCTGAATGAAAAAAGGAACGTTTACAACCTTCATTGTTTTTGTGTCTCTTATGTTGCAGACAATAAAAGTAATGAAATCAACCTGAATCCTGAGCAATAAATATAACCTTTTTGCATGTTTACGTTATTTATATTGCACATATTATATTCATGAAGTCAGTGAAGTTAGTCCAGTCTCCCAGAAAAGTGGGCACGAGATGTCATTCATGTCTGTAGCACAAATGCTGGATGAGTTACACGCCAGAATTATTTTTTTTAAGTTTATAGTGTTTAAAAGTTTGGGGTTGGTAAGATTTTTTAATGTTTCTGAAAGAAGTCTCTTCTGCTCACCAAGGCTACATTTATTTGATCAAAAATACAGTAAGAATTATGAAATATTAGTTCAGTTTAAAACAGCTGTTTTCTATGTGAATATCTGTTAAATGTAATCAAAGCTGTATTTTCAGCATCATTACTGCAGTCTTCAGCGTCACATGATCTTCAGAAATCATTCTAATATGCTGATTTGCTGCTCAACAAACATTTCTGATTATTATCAATGTTGAAAACAGTTGTGCTGCACAACATTTTTGTGGAAACCATCATACATAAAAAAAAAAATAAAAAAAACTTTCCGACCCTAACTGTAATGTATTTTTTTATATACAATATGCCTTTTTATATTATATTTGATATTATCATGTGTAATATTACTATTTGCTGTATTGTACCTTTTTTCCTTTATTTATAGGAATAAAGAGTGCAGAAAGGGACATACATTATTTAAAAATAAATAAATAAATAAATCAGTAGAAAAATGGAAATGTAGCCTGGTAATTTTCTGCCAGGACTTTATCTGGATATATGGAAAATACAGAAACTTCCTTCATATTTCCTGAAGGTTTCATCATGAAGTTTTTGCAGGCTTCAGTGCCTCTATTAGACTTTCACATTTCTTTCCAAAACATCTACCGAGTCTCAGCAGACATTTTAGTGTGACAGTTCAGTCAGCGCACAACAAAACAGTGCAAGCAGTGGAATATTCCACAGTAATACAAAAACTGTGGATGCTGTGGACAGAACACATTTCTTTTCTTTCTTTGTATTTCTTATACTGTTCAGCAAAATCTAAAGTTTCCAATTAAATAAGTAAGTTGCACTGAATGTACAAAAATCTCATTTTGTACGCTCTCAATCTGTAACAGCTGTTAGAACATGAGCAAGCGATCGGCTCTTGAGCTTGTTTAGCTGCCGTTTGTTTGATTTGTGCTGTTTGTGAAGAGTTTCTGCATCTTGAATCGATGACCTCAAAAGCCAGAGGAAGTTCTTTTTGCTTCTTCTGAGAGCGAACGCTTCTACAGCGTGTTCTAGCATTTGTTTGTCTGTCGTAATGTCAGTGTCTGATTTGATTAACTGCAGACACCACCTGGTTCGATATTTTGCATCTGCTACAATGACATTCAGACATTTTTAAGTGTGACTTTAGTGTCCAGTAACCTTTTAGAGCCACTTCAAATCTGGATGCAAAACATGTTTATATGTAGTTGATTTATCCAGGATGTGGTCAATTTTATTTTAAAAAATAATCCTTAAAAATAATAATAATTTTGTAAGATTTTTCAGAACATTGTCTAGACATAATTTATAATTGTAAATGAATGTATCTTAATTTGAATGCATTTATTAATTTATTTTTTTATTAATTTATTTTATTTTTTTGCAGTGCATAGAAGCAAAGAAGTACTGCTGGTATTTTGAAGGAGGATACCCCATCTATTTCATGTAAGTACAATCACTTTTATTTGTCTTTCTCAGACACTTTCCCATCATCTGCATACAGTGTTTATTTGTATGTCTCTTATTTTATAAGCTCTAACGTACATGGCTTCCATGAGTGCAATGTGCTGTGTTTTCCACCAACTGGCAACCTGGGGTGTTGAAATACTATTGGGTAAACTTGCAGTGGGCGGAGTCACACAGACCAAAACAAAAACAAAACATTTCGACATCGAACACAGATTTCAAAGTTGAATAACTGCCGTTGTTTTTCAGAGAAACAAGTATGTGAACTTACAGTGTTTCCTAAATATTTGCAAACATACCGTGGTGTGTTTATGCATTAGTACAGTCTAAAACAAATTACATACAGCCCCTTTAATGTTCATTACTAATCAGCAATCAAAATACCAGTGTACCTGCTGCTCTCCAAAATATGTTATTCTATTATTATTTAGGCTTATATGCTATTATAGTATTTATACTTTTTTAAAATGTTTTTAATTTATTTTAATTTTTAATTAATTAATTAATTTTAAAAAAATTTGCTCATTTTTATGACTTTCATTTTAGTTAAAATTTTAGTTATGTGCATTTTTCTAGTAGTAGTAATAGTAATGTTAATACTTCAACTTATTTTAAATCAGTTAGATGAAAAGGCAACATTTGTTTTTTGTCTAATGTTTATATTTTCCTTTTTTTTAAGCTTTATTTCGATTTCTAACTACCAGGTTTAGTTTGAGGTAGCAGTAAGAGCAGTGTTTTGAACAGAATGAGATGACAGCGTCTGCACTCTGCTGAAGGTGAGTTAAGTGAAACAGTGTTTCCATCTGAGTGACCTCGTCACAGCAGCACTTAGAAAACACACTCTTAGGCTATTTTTATCTTTTAACAGTGAACACAAAAATAAGAAAAATACCAGGGTGGATTTCTGATGAGAACAGATGGTTATATCTGCTTAGTTCACCCAAAAATGTACAGTAAATTCTGCTCTTTAGTCATGTCGTTCCAAACTCCATGTGACTTTCTTTTAGGCACGCACTGATATGGAAATTTTGGCCGTTGCAAAATAACCAATAATTTTATATACTTGGAAGCTCATAACTGATATATTGGCTGATAAATCAAAATCTTTACATGCATTTTGAGAGCCTGATTACAAAAACAAAATGCCCACCAATAAAAGCTCCAGAGAAAATATTCTGTAATTTATCACCAATACCAATAACCGATTATTTTGTGTACTTTGTAGCTTTAGAAAACAAATTCTATAATTTATCGCTGATATTCTATAATTTATTGCTGATACCAATAACAAATAAATTTGTATTCTTGGAAGCTCCAGAGAAAATGTTCTATAATGTATTGGTGTGGTGAAGCCTCACGACAATTCATGTTTCAGATTAATTTTGACGGCAAAATATGGACCAGATTCCAATCAGAGAATCAAGAGTTGGAGAAGGTTTGCATTTAATGATTGATTTATGTATATGCATCTGTGATGTGTATGCATGATCTACAAAAGAAAAAAAGAAAAAAGAAATAATTACAAATAATATTCATTTATCAGGTAGTGTACAACAGAGCTAAGTAGTAAAAGTTGCATTTGACTTTATTTTCCTCTAAACCACTAGATTGCACAAAAACTGAATAATGCAAAAAGTATAAGGTATTTGGGGTAAAAAGCAACTCTACTGTTGAGGCTAAAGGTGCAATAATTTGACAATTTAATAGCTGACTTTTTGAGCTGTTTTTAAGGTTTTTGTGCAAATGTTATGCAAATTATTAAATGTGAATTTGATTGATTGATTGATTTTTTCATTTGTATGATTGGATTAGTAAAATAACAAATTAAAATAAATGATAATAATAATTAACAAAATAATATAACTTTATTAATATTTAATATAATATTTATTATTTTATTAATAATTAATAAATATTATTATTATAAATATAAAATGATATAATATATAAAATATATATTTTTTAAATGTCAAAAAAACTCACAGAAAGTTATCAAATGGAAAGTTAAAAAAAAAAAAATTGAGCTTGAAGGCTCCAGTCCCATTTGTTGTACTTGCATGTAAAAGAGCATCTAGTACACCGGTTTGGAACAGTGATGGAATGATGATAAATGTTTCATTTTTGGGGAGCTGCCTCTTTAAGAGCTCTGGGCTGGATGTTGTGTCCCACTGGGAGTCTGTGAGGAGTTCATCGGCAGGCCTCCAATTATAATGCTGCATGTTCTTTCTGTTTGTATCAAGCCAAATTGAACATCCCGTCGGCCAGCTTTTATCTCTGAATGTGTCCTGTGTAATACCTGCAGCAGTGTTCATTCGGGGGCGTGATTGCATGGCTTTGCATTGTGATGTGCAGATAAACAATGGGAAGTGCTGGAGGGGTGATGGAACCCTTGCGTCGGATCCGTGTGAGATCGCAAACCCATCACACAACCTAAGCCATTTTGATGTTTTCCCCTCTGGTTCTTCTGCACTGGAAGCCTGTTTTCTGTGGAATGATTGGCACCTTTGAATGACAGCGAACGCAGAGGAAAAACCTGTCCTAAGGTCGTTTGGCCGTTTGATGGCGATGACCTTTCTGTTTCCTGCTGAGCTCAGATTAGTCATGTTGTGTTTAGATTAAACTCAGATTAAAGGGATAGTTTACCCAAAAATGAAGATTTGCTGTTAATTCACTCACCCTCAGGCCGTCCAAGATGTAGCTGACTTTTGTTCTTTAGTAAAACAGTAAAGAAGATATTTAGCTGAAAGCATAGGCCTCGATGATTCATAAAATGCAAGTCAACGGCTACATCACTTTGAGAGACAAAAAAGCATATCAGGCAACACAAAATTAACACCCATGGCTCCTGACGATATATTGAGGTCTTATGAAGTGAAACGATCAGACTGTGCAAGAAACTGAACATTATTGACCACATTATTATTATCATGTGTGATCCAGAGCCTCAGGCAAATGTGGAAATCAGATTATTTTCCGTGAACTAATACAGTTTGTTTACATAAGCACACAATGATGTAATGTATACACAATTATATTATTAAAACACCCAAGAATGATGTTAAACGTGGATGTTTTACGTGTCTAAAGCATAAAAAGGGAATAAACTAGTCTTCATCTGCTCACCTTTTTACATAAGTCCATGACATGTTTAGATGGAAACACAAAATGTGCCAGTTTATGATTTCTGGTATATGGTTTAATACATCTACGGTAGTGTGAGAAGGTCTTTGTAAGCGTCTTATGAATGTTATATGTAGTTCATCAGAAGCCTGTGGTCTGGATTGGTCTCATGAATTGAGTAGTTTGTCTACATCAGCTATTAAAGGAGCTCTAATGATGAAATAGTTATAAATATCTATTAAAGGGTTTCTACTCATTTATAAGAACTTTAGAGTCCAATATTCCACTGTCTGGAAGAAAGTCTTTCAGAAAGAAGAATGCATTGGAAAAACCTGTCCTAAGGTCGTTTGGCCGTTTGATGGCGATGACCTTTCTGTTTCCTGCTGAGCTCAGATTAGTCATGTTGTGTTTAGATTAAACTCAGATTAAAGGGATAGTTTACCCAAAATGAAGATTTGCTGTTAATTCACTCACCCTCAGGCCGTCCAAGATGTAGCTGACTTTTGTTCTTTAGTAAAACAGTAAAGAAGATATTTAGCTGAAAGCATAGGCCTCGATGATTCATAAAATGCAAGTCAACGGCTACATCACTTTGAGAGACAAAAAAGCATATCAGGCAACACAAAATTAACACCCATGGCTCCTGACGATATATTGAGGTCTTATGAAGTGAAACGATCAGACTGTGCAAGAAACTGAACATTATTGACCACATTATTATTATCATGTGTGATCCAGAGCCTCAGGCAAATGTGGAAATCAGATTATTTTCCGTGAACTGATTCTTTCGGGCAGTTTGTTTACATAAGCACGCAATGATGTAATGTATACACAATTATATTATTAAAACACCCAAGAATGATGTTAAACGTGGATGTTTTACGTGTCTAAAGCATAAAAAGGGAATAAACTAGTCTTCATCTGCTCACCTTTTTACATAAGTCCATGACATGTTTAGATGGAAACACAAAATGTGCCAGTTTATGATTTCTGGTATATGGTTTAATACATCTACGGTAGTGTGAGAAGGTCTTTGTAAGCGTCTTATGAATGTTATATGTAGTTCATCAGAAGCCTGTGGTCTGGATTGGTCTCATGAATTGAGTAGTTTGTCTACATCAGCTATTAAAGGAGCTCTAATGATGAAATAGTTATAAATATCTATTAAAGGGTTTCTACTCATTTATAAGAACTTTAGAGTCCAATATTCCACTGTCTGGAAGAAAGTCTTTCAGAAAGAAGAATGCATTGGAAGTCTACATAGACCAGGACTTTCTAACGATTCTGATCTGAGCTGACAGCTTTGCCTGAATTGTGTGTAACCTCTTTTCTAACATTAGAACTGCCATATTTGATCAATTTACTGCATCCTTGATGAATAAAAGTATTCATTTATTTAAAAGACAACAACAACAATGACAACAAAATCTTACTGACCCCAAATAGTAATTTCACAGTAAACAACCACACTTCTGACAGTTTGGTGGTGAAACCATTTTGTCTTAGAAATTGCTTGTAAATTTCACAAATAGCTAATTACAAAGAAATGCTGAGTAACACATTGAATTAAACATGAAATTTTGAATTCAAATAAACAATAAAAAAAGTCTGAAGTAGTATATTCTTGTAAAACAAAACTCCATTAATCTTTGTTTTACTTACAACTTCAAAAATTAATTCTTTATAGCAGAATACACAAACATTATTTTGATTTAAATTTTATTTTAAATAGACTTATCTTTTAAATATGATCAGATATCCTGCATCCAAAAATATTTTCTAGGGACATTTTACAAATAAATAAATACTTTTTTTGCTATTATCTGCTTACTCTTCTGTCATTACAGAAGCGTGGGAGGTGTTTAATGTGTTTATGGCATTTTTAGCATCTGACCAAAGGACTACAGTTAAAAATGAGTCTGTTGTCTAATACTGGCACATTTACAGAAATGTTATAAATGAAGTAATCCCTTGATTAAGTTGCTGAGATGATTTCTAAAGTAATTTATAGACGTTTCTCCCTAAGCTATTAGACTTCAAACACACTTCTTTCGTTGCAGCAGGGATGCTTTTAAGGCAGTGGATTTATTTCCTCCCAAACTGTAGATGTTTACAGGCAAATTGTGGCGAGCGCACTTTGGTATTTCTGATGATTCAGCTTTCTGTCCATCCCTCCTGAAAGATTAAACGCTTAAAGAAACCCTTCTCTGATCCGCTCTGGCACAATCCAAGCGTCCGGCGTCAGAGCAGAAATCGCCGTCATATACGCTGCTGTTCACATGATTAGAGATCGCATCTCACTTTATTTATCAGCACATCAAGGGCGTCTTTTCATAGAATTAAATTATAACTCATATGTGTTTAATATTTCATGCGGTCTCTGTTTGAGTAGCCGTTGTGTGGACTGTCATCATTTATTTATCACATGTGGCTTATATGGTGCGTGTCACTTTTTAAATATAGATCATAAGTTTTCTTTGAACGGCTGTAAATATTGACATGACCTTCTTTTATAATTTACGAAGACATTCAGTGTGCCTGGACACAGTCGTGCATGTTTCATAGACGATCCTGTCAACATGGCATTGCACGTATTTAGACTTGCTATCGATGACATTAAATTGGGGAATTCAGTAAACAGATTGCTTTAGAAATCAGTGCAAAATCTGCCATCTAACCTCATGCAATACAGTTTAATTTAGTTTCTAAATGTTCTGAAATATCACTGTGCATTATTATAAATTAGATAAATCTCATTATTTTTAGTGCAAACCAGAGTTATTATAGTGCCGTTCATACTCAGAACTGTCCATTGTTGATCCCAATCAAGTTAGTTTATTCTCATTTTTAAGGCTCATTATCTAAACGCTCTTGTTTTTGAGGATGTGGATCAAGCACTGTGTTCTGTTCGCTGCATGTAATGTGCATTTGAAAATACAACATGCTCCAAAACAGCTTCCCAAGTTTGTATTAAGCGTTTATAAATCTGTTGTCAACAAAACAGAAGCATTTCTAAAGAGAAGTTTCCATGCAGTTTCCACCAAAAACAACATCTATGGTTTAATGTTTGAATGAAAAACAAAGCAATAAATATTTGTATTGTAATTGTGCTGTTGTCTAATGTAAGGGATAGTACATGGCTAGCTGTGCATTAAATTATTTTAATGCACGACGTGGAAGCAAAGAACCACCCGACACAAAGCGGAGTGCATTAAAATTGTTATACCATGGTCATTTGCCAGCATTGACAAGATAAATCTGTTAATGATGTTTGCATTGTAATATTTGACCGGAAGGGTACAAATGATGGTTATTTTCATCAGTGACAGCTCGTATGGCATTCTGCCCGCTTCAAAACAGACACATAGATGCAGTAGATGATCACATTTATTTGAATGCAAACAAATAACTTTAACTTGTTCTGCCAAACAAGAACAGGCAGTACTAGAGGAGTCGGAGCAGACTGTTTTCTGTTTTGATGTATATACGGGATGGACCGTGTCTTCAGTCAGTGTTTGTGCTACTGTGAGCTAAAGCAGCGACATTACAGTTTTTTTTTCAGCTGCTTTCACACATTTTCAAAACTTTGCCTCTTTTTTTTTTTTCTTTATTGTGTGTAAAACTTTACACACAAATCCAAGAATTGCACACAAAATGCAAAATGCCTCGCATCTCTTGCAAAATGAAGCACTGCATTCAAAATATCACAAACACATCTCAAAAGCAAACATTTGCCATAATATTAATTACCATTATTTTATGAAACTGGAAACTGAGTCAAAGACTTAGTGTGACTTAATTAGTGTATGGTTTTGCAGATTTGGTGTGTGCTTCTGCTGTTTGAGTGACAGCTTTCAGAAACTGTGTGACAAGGAAAGATTTGTTGAACAAAACTGTAAAGCTGTCAGTCTGCGCTTCAGACCTGATACCCATATGATGCATTTTTATATTGAACAAGCTGAGTGCCGGATTTTATTTATTTTAATTATAATTTATATTTCAATTTTAATGAATTAAAAATCATTAAAAAAAAAAAACTTATTTTATTTATTTTTTTATTTTTTATTTCTTATGATTAATGTTTAAGCAGTGTAACTTTTGTCAGAGCTGCTTCACACCTCACTGAACAAAGACTTGCAGTAAATATCAGAAGCTCAATGCGGACGGTTGCGCTCGTTAAATCAAAGGGCAGCTACTTTTAAAGTGTGCTGGTAATTAGGACCTTCAATTACAGATGTTCTGTTGAAAGGTCATCATCAATGGCTAATTATCTGCTTCAGCATCCATTGTGGCAGTAGTATTTACCCAGCATGCCAATGGGTCACAAGAATAGGATTTATATATAGTCTATTTGTGTTTAGGCCTAGTGAGTAAGAACATGTCAGATGAGCACAAGCAGCATTTATTAATTAATAAAATTTTTATTTGACTTAAGTTTTTATAAGTGTTGAAAAAACATTTTGGAATAGGGTTGTCAAAAACAATATATATTTATGAAGAGAAGTTTGCACATTCTGCTCTGCAAATCCTGTATTATTTTTCAAAGGAGAATTAAGGTCAGATATGGATTTCAAAGGACATGAGGGTTTATAAATGATAGCGAAATTCTTGTTTTGGTGGTGAACTGTTTTTTAAGCTCTTGTGTTTCTCCATTTGGATGAATGGGTTTTTAACATCTTAATCAAAGCAATGCAAACAGCATCCATCAACATCACAGTTCAAGCGCCGAAGCGTAAAGCTGCAGTCACAGAGAAACATATTGACCTGTCATTGCATCAACTTTCAAGCTCTGCTGGATGCGGAAGAACTGGATCACAGGAAAGCTTTGATTGTATACAGGTCAGCCAACTGTAGGGAAGAGGGTTATTTTCATTCTCTACATCAAACATTGGACTCAGTTCACAAGAAGAATTATGTTATTTACATGATCTGTTTGAAATATTGAAGGAATGGATCAGCCAAAAATTAACACTAGCTAAAAATGTGCTCACCTTCAGGCCATCCAAGATTAGGATGAGTTTGATGATTCACCAATGGATGCGTGGGTGCCGTCAGAACGAGAGTCCAAACAGCTGATAAAAACATCACAATAAGCCACACCACTCCAGTCCATCAGTTAACATCTGGAGAAGACAAAAGCTGAAACAAATCCAACATTTTTTAACTAAAATATGAGTCCATAATCCATAATAACGCTTCCTCCAGTGAAAAAGTGTTCTGGCCTGAATCAGGAGAGAAATCTGCACACATCAAGCAGCGTTTACAAGCCAAAACAGCTCTATTTTGATTTTGATTTTGATGTGACAGACAACAGGAGACGCACTTTTTCACTGGAGGAAGCGTTATTATGGATTATGGACTCATATTTTAGTTAGAAAATGTTGGATGTGTTTCAGCTTTTGTCTTCTCCAGATGTTAACTGATGGACTGGAGTGCTGTGGATTATTGTGATGTTTTTATCAGCTGTTTGGACTCTCATTCTGACGGCACCCATTCACTGCAGAGCATCCATTGCTGAGACACTGATGCAGAGACACATTTCTACAAACCTGATGAAGAAACACACTCATCCTGATCTTGGATGAACTGAGGGCCTGATTTTAATTTTAACTATTCCTTTAATAAGTATTTAATGTTGTGTTGGCGGGTTTTGCACAGGCAAACACCACATTTTCTTTAAAAAGTGTAAATATGTAGTTGAACTGTAGTTTATTTCTATTTCAGTGCTGGTCAAACAAAATGCTGACCTTTACATGTGACATTGTGATATTTGGTTTTACCGTGTGAGAAATGATGGTCTCAGCTGGTGGAGTTGAGTCTGTGTGTGTGACCGATGGAGTCAGGATTGTGTTGTCGTTGTGTAAGCGGTGGACTGTAAGATTACCTGTCATGGTTTCCAGCAACTCTGAACACGAGACCACTAGATGCTGAGATGCTATCGCTCTTATCTTCACATTATCAACTGTAGGAACATGACTTGACTCACTAGGATTGTGTTATATTTTATACTGATGTTTATCTGTTGTCTGGTTGTCTACATCAGATGGTCAGTGTCGCCTTGAGGCCTTTGGGCGATGACACAACACAGTTTTTGTCTGGAGATAAATACATTCAATAACTTGAATACACCTATTCAACATTAAGCGTTTTTTTTTTATTTGTAAATTAAAATTTTTGATATTTCTTTTGGGGGTGCATAAATTATTTTAAACTTGTGTGATGCAACCAACATGCAGAAACTACAAAATTAATATATTTCTTTCCTTTTCTTCATCATATGCACTCTTATTTTGTCAATGGCTCCTTAAAAGATTCTGAGATTTCCAAATTTTTAAAGATCCAACACTGTAAAAATTATTTTTCCAAATTGTAAATAAAGAATGGAGTACATTTTACAAAAGAAAAACTATGTTATTTACATGATCTGTTTGAAATATTGAAGGAATGGATCAGCCAAAAATTAACACTAGCTAAAAATGTGCTCACCTTCAGGCCATCCAAGATTAGGATGAGTTTGATGATTCACCAATGGATGCGTGGGTGCCGTCAGAACGAGAGTCCAAACAGCTGATAAAAACATCACAATAAGCCACCACTCCAGTCCATCAGTTAACATCTGAGAAGACAAAAGCTGAAACAAATCCAACATTTTTAACTAAAATATGAGTCCATAATCCATAATAACGCTTCCTCCAGTGAAAAAGTGTTCTGGCCTGAATCAGGAGAGAAATCTGCACACATCAAGCAGCGTTTACAAGCCAAAACAGCTCTATTTTGATTTTGATTTTGATGTGACAGACAACAGGAGACGCACTTTTCACTGGAGGAAGCGTTATTATGGATTATGGACTCATATTTTAGTTAGAAAATGTTGGATGTGTTTCAGCTTTTGTCTTCTCCAGATGTTAACTGATGGACTGGAGTGCTGTGGATTATTGTGATGTTTTTATCAGCTGTTTGGACTCTCATTCTGACGGCACCCATTCACTGCAGAGCATCCATTGCTGAGACACTGATGCAGAGACACATTTCTACAAACCTGATGAAGAAACACACTCATCCTGATCTTGGATGAACTGAGGGCCTGATTTTAATTTTAACTATTCCTTTAATAAGTATTTAATGTTGTGTTGGCGGGTTTTGCACAGGCAAACACCACATTTTCTTTAAAAAGTGTAAATATGTAGTTGAACTGTAGTTTATTTCTATTTCAGTGCTGGTCAAACAAAATGCTGACCTTTACATGTGACATTGTGATATTTGGTTTTACCGTGTGAGAAATGATGGTCTCAGCTGGTGGAGTTGAGTCTGTGTGTGTGACCGATGGAGTCAGGATTGTGTTGTCGTTGTGTAAGCGGTGGACTGTAAGATTACCTGTCATGGTTTCCAGCAACTCTGAACACGAGACCACTAGATGCTGAGATGCTATCGCTCTTATCTTCACATTATCAACTGTAGGAACATGACTTGACTCACTAGGATTGTGTTATATTTTATACTGATGTTTATCTGTTGTCTGGTTGTCTACATCAGATGGTCAGTGTCGCCTTGAGGCCTTTGGGCGATGACACAACACAGTTTTTGTCTGGAGATAAATACATTCAATAACTTGAATACACCTATTCAACATTAAGCGTTTTTTTTTTATTTGTAAATTAAAATTTTTGATATTTCTTTTGGGGGTGCATAAATTATTTTAAACTTGTGTGATGCAACCAACATGCAGAAACTACAAAATTAATATATTTCTTTCCTTTTCTTCATCATATGCACTCTTATTTTGTCAATGGCTCCTTAAAAGATTCTGAGATTTCCAAATTTTTAAAGATCCAACACTGTAAAAATTATTTTTCCAAATTGTAAATAAAGAATGGAGTACATTTTACAAAAGAAAAAACTATTTCAGTCTTTTTACAGTCTTTTAAAAATTGAATATTTTATTCAATGTATTCCTTGCTGTTCCCTTTTAAGGGAACTCGCACTGCGTCCTCTAGTGGACACTATGGGGAATGCAATAAGCATGATCGGTGTCTGAAACACGTGTGAAAACACTCCAAATCATTGGACCACACAGCCCATGACGTCATTAGAGGAAGTATAAGAGGGTGCATGTAATGCATGTTATCAACTTCTTTTATCTTCAGGAGCGTTTGTTTGCGTACGTGTAGGAAACACGTTTCAGTTAAGCTGTGTCCAAAACCGCTCCCTATCCACTATATAGTGTACTATATCGGGTGTCAGCCATTTTAGTGCTGTCCGAATTCCCAGTGAACGGCTTCATTCCCTACATTCATTCACTACTATTTACCCACAATGCATTCTGATTTTGAGTGTACAGTTGATGTACTCTCGGTGAAGCACTAGTGACGAGCTGGAAGAGAGAGCGGGAGCGATCCAGTTTGAAGGAGAGATGCCATTTATATCTTTCTTATTTCTGCTTTAATGTTTATGTTTCATACATTATTTATATTAAAACACATTATGTAGGCATTAACTCAATTTAATATTTTACTAATTTACTGGGGTTGCATCTTTCTTAATTTACAAAAATTATGATAATTTGGTGGATAATTTAAAATTAATCACCTATATGTAGAGTATTCATTCTGCTGTAAAATTAACTGTCGCCTGAGGGACTTATTTTTGTTGACAGTATTTTAAGTGTTTAATGATTATGAACATATAGGCATTACAAAACAAATTAATAATATACCATCGATAAAACCACAAAGCTGACGCAGAGGTATGTATAATTACAATATAAAGTCATTTTGAGTGTTATTGCTGTTAATATTATTTTCTAAGATAAGGTACATGCAATATAAGTTCATATGTGACAAAACAGTTCCAAGTCTCAGTGTAGCCTACACATCACCGTCCGAATCCGTTCACCCCTTTCTGATATAGTGCACTCAACTGCCATACACTATATAGGGATTAGTGAATTTAGTGTGTTTGAGGACCTGACGACTTGCATGATTGAATGCGCTCATTGCGCTTATTATGAATAAGTGTGAATGTGCGTTTGAGTCACGAGACGGCGGGATGCACTCGTGGTGATGCATTCACAAGGCTACTGAGAGCAGAGGTAAAGCTTTGCCTTTATTTGAGATAAACCGTGTTTGCATGAGCGCATTCACCTCTCGTGGGAGTCAAACAGGCTTAATGCGATGCATTCGTGGCAGTTTACGTTCTCGCCTGATTCTTGAGGGAATCTAGTGTTTGGCTCTCGAGGGAGCTGAATGCACACTGCGTGATGGGATCATGCTGTGAAATGCCTCATATTCTTGATTCTCTTTTGCAGGCCATTTTGACGGGAAGTGCTTCCCTTTTCAGCAATTCCTTTCTTTCTGTTCTCTCCCGAGGGATAGTAGTCACAAGAATCGGTTCCACCCAGGCTTGACTTTCTCTCGATGGATTGCGGTGAGGCGGGATTGAGCACAGAGTTTTCTTTTTGAGCTCCTCTTGTTACCTCTTTTAAGCAGAAGCCTATCAAAGATGTACTTGTTTGGGAACCATTTCCTTTGGTGGTTATCCCTTTTATGAAGATTGTAGCAAGATGCCCATCCCCAGTGGTTTTTAAGTAGGGTTCCTTGCACTCCTCTCAGGCTGAGCTGTCTCCAGTGTATTTACGGCAGCCCACATTAAACGCTGTCAAAATCGATAACTGTCTGGGGACAGTTCCCTTTGACAGGCTGCCGGGTGGAGCGAGATGTTCCTCACTAAGTATGTAGATATTGAAGCTGGGTTCCTTGCTCCTCTGTTCATTCCACATGTATAGGTTCCTTGGATTGAGCTCTCGTAAAGTCTCCCTACTCAGGAAGTATTTTTGTCAAAGATGTACCAGTTGAGGCTGGTTTCCTTTGATAAGATCTTCCTCTGAGTCGAGAGCTTTTTTCCCTACCGTATATTTCAGGTAGCCAGGTCAGGATTCCTCAGCGCTTTCTAGGGCATGGTCCCCCTAAGGTTCTCTTTTGATATTATAGGCTGCCTCCTCTGATCTCAGGGTGTTCTCAAGGAGGCGGTCCCCTGAATCCCACATGCTTTGGGCTGTCTCCCCTGCTTTAGGGTTTTAAGTAGATGGCCCATTGTCTTAGGAGCTGTTTGAGGACAGTTATCTTATTGTTTGCGATATACTGGTAAAAATTCTCCCCACGATAAGAATTAGTATTCCCGTGATAATAACGATAAAGTCTAGTTATTGACATATTTCTGTGTGCGACAGTGCGGAGCGACATCGCACAAGGTAGATGTGAAATTGAGGAGTTTATTGCTAAATTTATTGTCTGGAACTGGTTTGGTTAGGGCTGTATCAGTCTGAATAAATGTAGAACAGTAGCATGTGTATGAGCCTGTTTACAAACCTGTTGCCCAACAAAGATATCATTTATTGACATGCTTTTTCTCCAAATTAACTTAACATAGTAGAGTGTTTGAAATAACTTATTTTTGGGACCAGACGTGGTTTCATATTACAGAATGATAGTGTTATATACAGTGATAAAGGTCCACTAGAGGACGCAGTGCGAGTTCCCTTGGAGGGGAACATCTCGGGTTACGCATGTAACCATGGTTCGCTGAGAGGGAACGAGACAGTGCGTCCCCTTGCCATGCCTGTTTCACATCACCTTTAAACAAAAAAATTGTTGATGTCCTTTCTCATATATAACCCAGGATGTTTCTTCATAATAATTTGTAAAATTTTACAGTTGTCTTTCAGTTTGTGTGACTGATTTCAGCGTGCGATGATTCTCCCAGGGGTTTGCTGAAAATCAGCACTGACATCTTGACGCGTGCTTGAAGTCTAGTCATTCTCTCAGATATGAAGAGCTTCAGAGGAAAAACTCTGAAAAAAAGGTCAGAGCTGAACTGTCCTTACACCCGAGAAGCTCAACGCCAACACTGTTCTGACTCATATGCAGGTAAAGGTTAATATCAGCACAGAACAGAACAGCGTTTGCTCACTTCAGAACTGATAAGTTGTATATTTTGCCGTGGTAAACTGTCTGACACACGCTTAGTCCTATAATTTACGTAAATCGCCGTCTATTCCGATCCATTAGGCCCTGAGAGAATTCATTGTTAAAGACGGTTCTGAGACATTAGATTTATATTAAATTGATGCTTTCAGCAGGAAGCCGGCTGAGGCTCTGACTTTATTTGCTTCTATTTACACATAGCTTGCACTATACAGCTCTTTTATTTCTGCATGGTATGATTCATTAGTAATAAAACTCCTAAAGCAATAAATATATAAAATACAATAATAATAATAAAACCTAATATAATTTTTGAACAGGGCCAGCAATATTTTAAATGTGATATTTGAACATTTTTGAAAACCTTTTGTCTCCCAAAATCAAAGCAAATATATGCAGAAACATGTAAATAGATAAATTAAAGGCATTTAATTAAAGGATAAATTAATTGACATTTGTATGACAACTAATTATTTTATTTTTTTACAACATGAACTAAGTTGTAAAATGGTAAATCAAATAAAAAAAATACTATTTAATTAATTAATTATTTTTTTACTTGTGTGTATTGAAGGAAATAATACTTGGTTACACAAAATTTTTAAAAGATTTTTCTTCAACACATACACTCCTTGTCATTGACTCCTTTATAATTCTCTGAGATGCAGCAATATCTTAAATGTAATAAAACTCCTCTGGGATCAGCAGCGATTCAGACTGTGTGTGTGTGTGTGTGTGTGTGTGTGTGTGTGTGTGTGTGTGTGTGTGTGTGTGTGTGTGTGTGTGTGTGTGTGTGTGTGTGTGTGTGTGTGCTGCTGGAGTGAACTGTGTTTGTGCTCTCAGTCCTCTGTGTGCTTAACAAAAGCGCTCTGAGTGACTGAATCAGCATCCGTCCGTCTGTCATCTTCAGAGAGGAGAGCAGAACACTGAACTGCTTCTGATAGCATCATAACACCAGCACAGACATGATCTGACATCAGATGTTTCTGCTCTGATTGTAGGGGAAAATCTGCAGGATTCTGAGGAAGGAATTTAAACACAGAAGCAGAGAGCAATCAACTTATTCGTTTTCAGAAAAGCCACAATATGTAATAATTGAAGATGCAGAAACTTGCGGGTTGCAGATTCAGTTCATATGAATTAGTTATGAATGAGGTAGTAGTGATGTATTATGGCAGAGATGAACCTTCACTGCACAGAACAGAACAGACGAGATACGCCACTCACTGAAACAGAATAATAGAAATTACAGTGCTGTGGCATGTAAGAAATGAACTCCCATTTTATAGTGATAAATAAATCCATATTCCAATAAATAAAAACATATTCCATTATGTAGGGATTCAAGAGATTATCAAGTTAAACCCCCCAGGACACACAAAAAAATAAGTATTTAGCAGACAATATAGATTTGAACATTTATGATGATACATTTAGTATCTTTGTCAGATTTGTATTAGTGATCAGCTGATTATCTTAGTGTTTAACACTGCATTTATTTGATTAAAAAATGATGAAATATTATCAAAATTTAATAAATAAATTGTAATAAGTTTTCTATGTGAATTTATGTTCAAATGTAATGTATTGCTGTGATGTACAGCTGAATTTTTAGCATCATTACTCCAGTCTTCAGTGTCTCATTTGATCTGTCACTTTTGATCAATTTAATGTGTCCTTGATGAATAAAAGTATTGATTTTGCCCCAAAAAAAAAAAAAAACCTTCCCCCAAATGTTTGAACTTTTATATATTTAAAGTGAGATTATAGTTGATCTTTCTTTAATGCTGTACGGTGTGAAATCATTTAAATCAATAATTATACGACCCTGGTCAGCATTAAACACTGTCTTGTGCGCAGGCTGATGTATTTCTGTTTTTTATTCATTTCTGTTTCATGTATTGTTGCAGATGCTGTTCCTCTGATGGTAATAATCATGTTCTGTTCCCGCTGGCTCCTCATAAATGGCCCATTAAGTATGCTAATAGATCGCAGTGGTTATGATGGGCTCATTTATTTCTCATTTCACAATATGGCACAGCTTGGAAAAAGGGTGTAGTGCTTTCAGTGTTCTTTCTGTCGTTCCTGGGGTTGGTTTGGGGTTTTAGCTGCTGAGACGTGTCTTTCTCAGGCGAGCTTTATGTGGGTCATAGCTTTGATTCGTGAGTCTCGGTCATTAGTGCTGCTCTTGAGCTGAAGCTCTGCTAAAACGGCCTTTGATTCTTCGTCTCCGTGTCGTTCTGAAGAGCTCCAGCTGATCTCTGTTTGATGTGACAGAAGAGTCGCTGAAGAAACCCGCATTAAACAGCAAATCAGCACATTTCTTTCTCTTCTCATGCACAGGGCTTTCAGTTTGCTCTGAAATGATTCCCTGTTTAGCAGAAGCTGCATAAATCACACCGTTTAGAAAATCTCAGAATAAAGAAAAATACTGGATTCATCCTTCGACATCACTGTCTGTTCACTGCTGATACTCGCTGATGTTCGTGCTGCTGTTTTCACACCAAAGATGGCAATAAAGAATGGCTTTTGTTATCTGAAACCAGTAGCACGTACTCAAATCGACACAGGACCTGAAGGAGAACAGCCTGCTGCTCTGATAATGCTGATCAGATTGTGTTTTCTCTGCAATCTACATTCATTCAGTTCAAGTGAATTGAGAGTCATGAAATTCAATAGGACAATAGGAACACAACCAGGCCCGGTTCTTGACTGCTATAGAAGGGTGGGCTGGCAGATATCCTGGGTGGGCGTTTATTTTTATTTTTTTCATATTGCAAGGGGAAAAAGTCTAGACGTTTATCCTGTAGATATTGCTATATTAGCTATATTATATGTACACACTCAAAAAAAAAAAGCTTTCATGGGCAGCCTAGAATATCATGCACTTTCACAACAAATTAAACTTCTTTTTTTCTTTATTGAATTAGCTAGTTCCTATAAACTCTTTGTTCTCTTTCTCTGGATTATTGTTTCTACACTGGTGATTCTTTTCAACTAACTTTTTTATTTATACCAAACAAGGCCATAATCATGTAACATTGGGTGGACCATTGTTTTGAGGAAAATATAAAGACCAGACAACTATGGTAATGGTATTTATTTAAAGAAACTAAACAAATAAAGGATTTAAATGGATTTAGGGGAATAAATTAAAATGACAAAAAAAAAAAAAACGTAAAAGAACAAGAATAAGAATTTGTGTAAAGTAATCAATCTGAACTGCAAATAATATTTTTATTTTAGAATATGCATCCATTCAATTTTAGTTGTATTCCTAATATGTTGAAAACTCAAAACAGAAAAAAATGCTATTGTCGTCATAATAATTATTCATGAATCACGTAAATGACAGCCCTACTTTCAATTCAATTACTTTCAAGTCAAGTCACCTTTATTTATATAGCACTTTTAACAATACAAATTGTGTCAAAGCAACTTTCCAATATCAAAATAGGAAAATAGTGTGTCAATAATGTAAAATGACAAGATTAAACACTCAATTTTCAGTTAAAGGCATTTCATTATTGAATTCAATTTTGTTCAATTAGCTCAGTTCAGTTTAAATAGTATCTGTGCGATCCCGCGGCCCGTCACGAATCCAAATGTGGCCCACCATGCTGAATCAGGGCCGGCACCAAGGTGGAGCATTCGCAGGCCGTGCCGAACTTGATCGATTTCGGAAAAAAAGTGAAAGTGAAACCGGTAAAACAGCGCACGTAAGAACGCGATTGCACGCATTAGCGATCACGGATTGCAAAAAGAAACACCCATACGCTACTACGCAGCAATCATCCTTAATTACAGAAATGTGGTAAAACATCTCTCTAGAGAACCTCAGATTATTAAATTCGAAAGTGCTTTCCATATTTGGATCAAGACTACATTTCTGCAACGTCGCGTGTCAAGTCACTTACAATCGCAACTTCATTGTGCTGTTACTCCTTTCGAGCAGAATTTCACAAAATCGGTCAGCTCCCGACAGCATCAGGTGTTTTATCAATGGTGAGCAGAATTATTTATTTATTTATTTCAATAAATGTAATCGTTTAGATATCATAATATTTAGGCTATAAATAATATTATAAATCTGGTATGTTTGTATTGATGACGTAATATGTAAATGACATGCGTGCGGCCCGTGAGACTTGCACTTGGACCATAGTGCGGCCCGGTGGAAAAAAAGGTTGAGAACCACTGATGTAGATGATATCGCTGGAAATGAAGTGTCCCCAACTAAGCAAGCCAGAGGAGAACCTTGGAGAAACCAGGCTCAGTCGGGGGTCAGTTCTCCTCTGTACAATTACTTCCCCATTTCCTCATCTGTAAGTCACTTTGGATAAAAGCGTCTGCTAAATGACTAAATGTAGTAATGAAATGTAATTCAAACCGGCAGAATTTGAAGAAAAAAGGTCAAATAGATTTGCATCACTGGATATTACAGTGGAGTCGACTGTTGCTATAGTAACGAATGCAACTTTCATGGCACAAGCTCTTATTTCAGTGTTGTTTACTTTCAGTTTTCATTCTTACATTCAGCATTAACAGCAAGTTAAATGGGGTGAGCTTTCAACTGAATTATATAGCCTGCATGCAAATTAAACACGTAAACTCTTTCATTTTGTATTATGTAATTGCAATGTTGAATGTAAATAATAAAGTAATGAATAACAAAGCAACAGCTTATTAAAGGAAGTCGAAAGTGTTTCCCATATCTTCTGTAGTTGACATCATGGGCTGTGTGACAGATTTAGACCAGTTTATATGTGTTGGGTGACCACTTGATGTTTAAAAAATCAGAACTGATAAAATACTTCAGCAATATTAAAATTAAACAACATTAAAAACCTCACTATGGAAATCAGTCCAGCTCTGCTTCATATGCCTTTACTGCTGCAGGATCCACACCAGTGTTGGGCTTGATGTGTTTCCTGATCAGGTGCACAGGCCATTTAGGGATGGTTTGATTGAGAGAATCTGAATAATTGATGCTTCTCGGCATATGTTCATATTTCAGGTGATATTATCTGCAGCACATCTGTGAATCAATAATGCATTGGAGCTCAGCTCTGACAGACCATAACTACTCAAACTGCACTGTGTGATGTTCAGATTGAGGAAAAAATAATCACGGTTTCCACCCAAAAATATTGTGCAGCACGGCTGTTTTCAACATTGATAATAATCAGAAATGTTTGTTGAGCAGCAAATCAGCATATTAGAATGATTTCTGAAGATCATGTGACACTGAAGACTGCAGTAATGATGCTGAAAATACAGCTGCGCATCACAGAAATACATTACAGTTTAACATAGATTCAAATAGAAAACAGCTGTTTTACACTGTAATAATATTTCATAATTTCTACTGCATTTTGATCAAATAAATGCAGCTTTGGTGAGCAAAAGTGACTTTAAAGTGACTATAAAAATCATATTTTATGTATATTGTGCTTTCATGTATTAAAATGTTTAATGCAATTGTTATTGTAATTAAAACAATAATACTATATTATAATAACATTCCCCAGATAGTAGATAAATCATGTTTTATTGGTAATTACTGTCAGATTCTCATTTTTAATTGCTACTCATTATAACACAATTACAAAATGAAAATCCCTGTTCAACGGTTGGAACGATCCTGCTGTGATGAAAATGAGCCTCTTTGATTGACATTTCTTCTCACTGTGGTTTGATTGCAGAAGCTGTGAGGTGAAGCCTTCAAAGGCTAATAAAATGTTCGGCTGGACTGACTTTGAACTGTTTAAAGTTGCACAAAATGTGTGAACATCTGTTTTCATTCCAATTCACCGCTGCTTCATTCATCATTGTTCTTGTTTTCTGTGAATGAGATGCTATCAGCTCTCGGTGAAGAGTCCTGGATCTGTGCACGTGTTTGCTTGGAAATGGAAATGAACTGATTGCATCTTTCAATCGTGGCGTTTTTGACCTCTTATTTACGGTTTCTTCACAGATGTCGCTCGTATGAGGACTGCTGTGGGACTCGCTGCTGCGTCCGAGCGCTTTCCATCCAGAGACTCTGGTATTTCTGGTACGAACGGCCTTTTCTTCTCCTTTTATACATTATTAGTTTGTGTTTTATTTTTCATTTATTGTAGGATTTATTTTGAAACTCTTTTCACTCAGAAATTGCTAGTAAATTTCACAAAATGTGAAATTTTGAAGTTGAAAAACTGAACTAGTATTTTTGGTAACACTTTACTCAAAGCCTTTATATATAATGCATTATAAAAGTAGTTTCAATGCATTAATAGTTACAATTATTCATGAAAAGATATGATGCATTACTATGTACATTATGAACACCTTTAAAATGCATTATGCATAAAGGCCTTTAAGTAAAATGTACTCCAATAATCTTTGGGTCAAATATGAAAAGCGGTTTTCAAGCATCAAAACCATGCAATGTTTACAGTTTTTTTTTCAATTTCTAACAAGCATTGTTCAGTACTGAAACCACATTTTCAACACTGCAAAAAATGCTTTTCTTACTTAGATTTTTAGTCTTGTTTCCAGCCAAAATATCTGAAAATTCTTAAATCAAGAATGATTTTCTAGACAAGTAAAAATTATTGTCTTGTTTTCAGAAAAAACATGTCAAAATTAAGTGAGTTTTTGCTTGAAACAAGCAAAATAATCTGCCAATGGGGTAAGAAAATAATCTTATGTCAAACAGAAAACAAGATTATTTTTCTTACCCCATTGGCAGATTATTTTGCTGTAGTGAGTGTGAAGATGAATGTGTGTGATGACCCAGGAAAGGCTCCAGCCTCCTGAAGATGTGTGGAATAGATGGATAGATGGATGTTCAGTGCTGTGAGGGTTCTAGTCGTCCCTCTCTCTGCCACTCTTTTTCCAATGTGTCTTCCCTGATCCATGTTTCCAAACAAAATCATTCCAAAGCCATCCATTTATCAAAAGATAACCAGAAAAGAAAGAAAGAAAGAAGAAGAAGAAGACTAAAAATAGGACATTTGGCTTGACTTTCAGCTGAAATTGCATTTAGTTGTGTTTGGAATAATTATTATTCAATTTCATAATAAATATTCTGCTAAGATTTTATATTTCAGTATAATTCCTGCAGAAATGGACATTTGCCATCGTTCTGATTTGAATGTGGTTTTATCAGTTTTGAAAGCGGTGTGTTAGCATCTGAAAAATGTGCTGGAAATGTACAGTGTTTTGCAGGTTGTGGAGTATGAATGAGAAAAGTGTGGATTTTCAAAAATTGTGGTCATTGCATGCATTTTGTCTGAAAGCAATGAAAAATGATTCACAGTTTGGTCCGCATAGACTTCATTCATCACTGAATGAGTGAACAGTTTTGAAAATGCGGCTTTAGTATTGAACAATGCTTAATACAGCTTCAACATTTAAGGGTTTCTCCCCATTCATTAGAATGTCCTGTTTCATTTTATTTGTTCTGAGCAAAACATAATGACTATCATACATTTTTACCATGATTTTCAGAAGACACCCACTAAAATGTCATTCAGTGTAATAATAGATCATATACCAAAAAAGCTACACCAAGAATCATTAGATGACATTAAAATACTGTATTTAAGGATCACAGTTCAGCCCTAAAATACTAATGAAGTATCAGTTTAAATCTTTGCCACTTTTTAAATCCTTCAAACCACCAGGTTTTACCCATTTGACAGCAAGAACACAGGTTAGAATAAGAATTTTATTGAAACCATTTAGACAAAAAGGTTCTTCTGTGGCATCGTGAAGCAGCTTTATTTTTGTAAGTTTAATTTGTTGAAGACAGCAAACTGTGACATCTCGTCTTTGACCCATTTTTAGTTACCACTTCAGTAAAACAGTATATAATTTTGTGGGTAATGTGCAGCAGCTGGCGTGTGATTGGATGGCGTTTGTGTCAGTCAGGTGTGTCTGCTCTCTCATAGGCTGCTGCTGATGATGGGCGTGCTCTTCTGCTGCGGCGCGGGCTTCTTCATTCGCCGGCGCATGTATCCGTCAGCGCTCAGCGAGGAGCCCGCCTTCAACGTGTCCTTCACCAGACAACCGGTCAGCTCGCCAGGTCAGCATCACACCATCATCACCATCACAGATCTGGAGCAAACCAGCACTGAAGCTGCAGGAACTGGACACGCACAAAAATACCATATCTTTCCCCAATCCTCAGTGTAGGGCAGAGCAATATGGCAAAAAAAAAATCTCCTTTTTCCAGAACATATGACCAAATCAAGATCATGATTTTGATGTTTTTTTAAGGTTTAAGTAGTCAAGTAACAAGTGAGATTCAAGTAACAAATGTATTAAAAACTTACAAAACCATCTGATTAAAGAAAGTTCTGTTCCAAGTGCAGAAGACAACTTCAACTTACTGTAAACGTAAAACAAATGACTTGCAGAAAAGATGCATGAAATATGAAGGCAACTATTATACAAACTTGTCTCAAACATATCCTATATGTTCATAAATAATATAAATAACATTTCTTAGCCAAAATGTAGGCATTCAGTTTTAGGGATCAAATCAAAAAGTCATTTCAAAGTATAAGGTATAAGAAGCAGTATAAGATATACTTTTATATCACTGAACTGCTGATATTATACTTTTATATACAAGTATATATGTTTTTATAAGAGTATAAAAGTATAAGAGCAGCAGCAGTGGTTATTAACAGAGAATGAAAATCATCAGCATCATGCAATCATCAGATATCAGGCATACAGTCCTGGATCTGCACAGCTTTCTGCTTTCCATTGCTTTTCTGTGTAAAAATGCATTTTATGGACGTCCATAAATGTGACATGTTTACAGCAGTATACAGGAGATTCCAGGAGAAGAATGTAGCGTGGCACTTCATTATGTCCAAAAGGAATTGATTGCATTGTGAAAAGTGGTTGTTATATTCTAGAGTTTGCCATCGATCGCGGTGCGATTTCCTCTTGAAACAGCTGGCAGATGCTTCTTAAACTTGAGGAGGCAAAGGAGAAGAATGTTATTACATTACAGATGAACATTTCTTTCCTCTTTAAATGTGAACTGATCAATCATACACAATAAGAGCAGGAATTCTATTAAGACAGTAAATAAGGTGCATATTGACTTCACAGGCTATTCTAGTAGACAGCGAAATTGAGCGCAACCTAAAGTGAAGATACTGATTTTACACACATTACTGTACAGACGTTTGGGGTTGATAAGATTCTCTTCTGCTCATCAAGGTTGCTTTTATTTGATCAAAAATACAGTACAAAAATTGTGAAAAATTATTACAATTTTAAAAATCTGTTTTCTATGTGAATATCTATTAAACTGTAATTTATTTCTGTGACGCAGCTGTATTTTCAGCATCATTACTGCAGTCTTCAGTGTCACATGATCTTCAGAAATCATTCTAATATGCTGATTTGCTGCTCAACAAACATTTCTGATTATTATCAATGTTGAAAACAGTTGTGCTGCTCAATATTTTTGTGGAAACCATGATTAATTTGTATTTTTCAGGATTCACAGATGAATAGAAAGTTCAAAAGAACAGCATTTATTTGAAATAGAAATATTTTGAAACATTATAAATGTCTTTACTGACACTTTTGAGCAATTGAATGCATCCTTGATGAATAAAAGTTTTAGTTTCTAAAAAACAACTCCAAACGTTGAATGCTAATTTAAGATGTTGATTACAAATTGTTTTAAAAATATTATTTAAACATTTCGCCCAGCACAGTGCTAACTGCAGCCTCTGTGAGTGTTTTTGGACTCTTGTGGAGGAGTGTTGTTTTTTGAGTCATTAATTCTAATTGATACATATGGTAGAGTGTTTCAGATGAGTGTCTAATGAGGTCAGGATGCTGCCCGTGTAAACAGATCAGTGGCTTTGGAACGAAGCCTGATGTTGTATTGGGAAGCTGTGACAGGACACACCTCTTCCTGATTATGATTATGATGCTGCTGCTGCTATAATATTATCTTCATAATTTGTCCTTTAACCGAGCCAAACAAGGTTTGGAAACACAGGGAGCAAATTCTTGCTCACTATTACAGCCGGTAACAGGCAGTTATTATCAGCTCTTGCTTGGAGCCAAGGTTGGCACTTCACCACAGACTTGATTTATTTCCCATCTCTGTGCCAAACCAATTGCAAATGAGCAATTCTGGTGTGTGAGCAGATATGTCGCCAACATATGGCCAGCAACGCCCTGCTGTTCTCAATAGATGCAGTAAACAGTGTTTCTGACAAGCTATTTTGTAAGCTGGGGCATGGCGCTGCTCGATGTTTTCATGCATTCGATGCGTCACACTCCATCATATCAATTGTTGCTTCAGTTGGCACCAAAATAAGGGTGTAATTTGGATCTTTAAAGGAATAATCAGGGTTATTTTCTCAGTTTACAAAACCAGCTTACAGTAATACTTGGTACTTGAGCTGTGATGTGGTCTAGATTTGGGTGGATTCTTAGTCTGTTTTTTTTTTCAGTGTAAATAGCTCTTTAATGTTATATTATATGTTCCTGTCCCTTCCTTGCTTGGATACCAAGTGAAAGAAACCAGGTTTTAGTTGGCTAATACTCAAGTTGAAAGTTTTATTAATAGAGCTCATACAGAGGGCTGATAAATGATTTCACATTTATTTTGTCGTTGTAAAGCAGCTTCACAGAAAATGAGTTTCTACATTTACATTCAGGAGTAGTTTACCAGTGGTGACTGTCAAAGTCATGAGCTTAACAGTGGAAACTAATCCTGTATTGTCTAATAATATCACCAAGGAGCAACATGTATATTGAAAATAGCAGAGGGCCTAAGACGGATCCTTGAGGCACTCCATACTTTACTGGTGATAGTTGAGATGACTGCCCGTTTAAAAAAACAAAGTGGTAGCGATCGGATAGGTAGGATCTAAACCATCTTAAAGCCTGCCCTTGAATACCTGTATAGTTTTGTAATCGATCTATGAGTATGTCATGATCTATAGTGTCGAACGCAGCACTAAGATCAAGTAAAACTAGCAATGAGGTGCAGCCTTGGTCTGACGCAAGAAGCAAGTCATTTGTAATTTTAACAAGTGCAGTTTCTGTGCTATGGTGAGGCCTGAAACCTGACTGAAATTCTTCATAGAGATCATTTTTTTGCAAGAAGCAGCACAATTGAGCAGACACAACTTTTTCTAAAATTTTAGACATAAACGGCAGATTTGAAATGGGTCTGTAATTTGTCAGTTCACTAGAATCTAGTTGTGGTTTCTTAATAAGACGCTTAATAACCGCCAGCTTGAATGGTTTTGGGACGTGACCTAAAGATAACGATGAGTTAATGATATTGAGAAGCGGTTCTTCTGCTACAGGTAACAACTCTTTCAGTAGTTTAGTGGGTACAGGATCTAATAAACATGTTGTTGGTTTAGATGCAGTGATAAGTTTATTTAGCTCTTCCTGTCCTATAGTTGTAAAGCACTGCAGTTTTTCTTTGGGTGCAGTGCATGAAGCAAGACACTGTAGATTCTACATTAGTTATTGTATTTCTGATGCTATATATTTTATCAGTGAAGAAATTCATAAAGTCATTGCAACTATACTGTGAGGGAATATTTAGTTAGGGTGATTATTTGTTAATCTAGCCACTGTGCTAAATAAAAGCCTTGGATTGTTTTGGTTATTTTCTGTAAGTTTGCAGATATACATACTGTTTTTCCACACAATTCTAAAAAAAGTTTTTCTTCATTTGCGCTCAAGATTACGAGTTTCGTAATCAATGTAAACAGTTGCGCATTTAAACATTTATTTGCATTGTTGCACACTTTCCTGCATATTATGAATGTGTAATTTGCTTACATTTTTACACAAGGAATAAGTCAAAATGATCAGACAGCATGTTAATTAATGTACGTAGTTTACAGTTGATATCAGTCTTTATAAAAATTCAATCCTGTTGCTTATTGAAGGCAAAGGGGAGAACTGATTATATATTTCAAAACATTGCTGTACAATTGGCAATATAGTTTCATAATAAAATGTTTCCATCCACATATTAGGAAAATAGGCCATTTTAGTTTGGCTCTCGAAACTCTGTACTGAAGGAAAATGAAGCGAGTCATTACATTTTCTGCTTGAGTGGAAAGTTGAGAATCTGAATAAGACTGGAATTGCTTGGTTTTTACTTCTTAAATAGTTTTTGTTCAGAGGACAAATTAACATGGAAAAGGAGAAGCTCCCCCTCATTTATCTTACAGTAGATAGTGAAACTGAAAAACAAAGTGCTTCAATTGTGCTCTATTTTAAGAAGAAAACAAAACTTAACTGGCATCAATATGAGACTGAATCAAAGTCCCCAGAACTGCTGGAGGTCTAGTTTCTTGCAGTTGCACTTAATCTATATGATATATTGCATTTTAAAACAATATAAAGCTCTAAAAGGTCCTTTGTAAATCTGCCATTAAATTAAAAAAGGGGGGTATTCTACAATTGTACAGAAGCCTTTTCCTCTGTTCGTCCAGCACACAGGAGTGAGTTGTTGAGTTGGTTAAACACTGATGTCAGATTACGGTAGTTTCTCCTCCTCTGAGACGCCCTGTTCTTCATTCTCTTCATCTCATCAACATCAGACCAGCACAAGCCATCATCTTGATCAAGATCTTAAAGCAGAAGAACTGGACTATGAAAATGCAGACATAATCATAAATCTGTGTCACAGAAGTAAAAGTCTATAATAAAAATAGGGTAGTTGTAATAAAATGTCACAATATTACTGTTTAACCCTAACTTTTTCAAAAAACAAAACAAAAAAAACTTACCAACCCCAAACTTTTGAACTGTGATGCATATTAAAAGTATTTAAAACATATATTTATAATTAATTTAGCAGATGCTTTTAACCAAAGCAACTTACGAATGAGGAACCTCACAAGCAAGCCGTCATATTCACAGCGTACATGCCAGCTTTTAGTAAAAGCTAGATTATTAAACAAGCTAAAGCAGAGGCATATTTGTTTAACTTGTATTCATATAAGTAAAGCGTGACCGTATTAAAAAAAATATATATATATATATATATATATATATATATATAAAACCAAAATTTTAGACATAAACGGCAGATTTGAAATGGGTCTGTAATTTGTCAGTTCACTAGAATCTAGTTGTGGTTTCTTAATAAGAGGCTTAATAACTGCCATCTTGAACTGTTTTGGGACGTGACCTAAAGATAACGATGAGTTAATGATATTGAGAAGCGGTTCTTCTGCTACGGGTAACAACTCTTTCAGTAGTTTAGTGGGTACAGGATCTAATAAACATGTTGTTGGTTTAGATGCAGTGATAAGTTTATTTAGTTCTTCCTGTCCTATAGTTGTAAAGCACTGCAGTTTTTCTTTGAGTGCGGTGCATGAAGCAAGACACTGTAGATTCTATTAAGAGAAATAAATAAATATATGGAAAAAAAAACAAAACAAAACAAAACAAAAAAAAATATATATATATATGTGTATATATTAGTGGTGGGCATAGATTAATTTTTTTAATCTAGATTAATCTCACTGTAATCTTGGAATTAATCTAGATTAATCTAGATTAAAATGGCTCATTTGAATTCTGCCAAGTAGATCAGAATAAGTTCACTACTAGTAGTAAACAACTAGCAGTCATCAAGAATTTAATATTGATAATAACATTGAAGACATTGTGTGATTATTCCTTAAAGATAAGGTTTTAATAGTTTAGTAGTAGTCTATTACATTCTGCCCAATGTCTTCAAGTGAAACCGAACTTTTATTTTGACGGGTTGCCGTGAGGATAGTTTTTCTCAAATGAAACGCTCGAATGCTCATGAAGTGACTCTCAGAGCAGTTCTGGAGATGTTGTTCATGTATTTATGTCCTCATTTAGTGAGACGACAGACGTTAATATCGCCGCAAGCGTCACGCGGTCTTCTGTATGAGTAGTGAACAAACCCATGCGTCTGCGCCATACATTAACACAGAGACACACAGAAGTCATATTTAAATAGACGTTTTGCGGCTTAATATTTACAAATAGGAGTGGGAGTGTGCTCACTTGTGTGTGCGCTTACGTTTGTGTGTGTGTGTGTGTGTGTGTGTGTGCGCTTACGTTTGTGTGTGTGCGCACCGCCAAACCTGATATTGCCAAGTGCAACGTGTTCCTGGGTCAACATCTTTGTTGACCCTGGAACAACATTGTGATTAACCAATCAGATTTCAAGAACCAGTTTATAATTTTTGTGAAGTTTAGGATTATAATCAGTGTTTGGTGCTTGTACATCAGTGTAATTCATCTATCAGTTCCTCAGATTTTAGGGATTACTCATGGGTAAGGTTAGGTTTAGGTGTAGGAATATGGTTAAGATTATATTTTTGGATTAAAATGTTGTTCCAGGGTCAACAAAATATGTTGACCAGGAACACGCTGCACTTGGCAATATCAGGTTGTGCGTGCGCACCGGGCGGAACTCCGCTGTGCGCGATACAGAGAGCGACCATGTAACGTAGAGACAGAAATGACTTGCCGATCTTCATTGGGAAGCTTCTTAAAAATAAATTTTCCCTGAAGCAAACCCGGCGGCTTCATAGCTGCATCCATGTTAGCACGCATACACACAGGTTCGAAGACTCGTTCTCGCCCCCTACAGTGCTATTCGGCTAGGTATACATCCGCGCTAAAATATCGAGGTGAAAGTCATCATAGTTTGCGTAGTATAGACCCAGCTCCCAACCCAACTTTGAGAATAGATTAACGGCGATATTTGTTTTATCGCCCGATAAGAGTCTCACGTTAACGCAGCACGTTAACGCCGATAACGGCCCACCACTAATATATATACATTTTAGTTAATTTATAAATTGTAATACATTTGTTAAAATAGGACAATATTTGGCTGAGATACAACTCACTCCAATAATCGCCTTTAAAGTTGTCCAAATGAAGTTCTTAGCAATGCATATTACTAATCAAAAATGAAGTTTTGATATATTTATGGTAGGAAATTTTCAGAATATCTTCACGGAACATGATCTTTACTTAATATCCTAATGATTTTTGGCATAAAAGAAAAATGGATAATTTTGACCCATACAATGTATTGTTGGTTATTGCTACAAATACAGTATACCTGTGCTGCTTATGACTGCTTTTGTGCTGCAGGGTCACAAATAAAAAAATAAAAAAATCTATATTTTTATATAAATTATGTTTTTGTAATTTATTAAATTATTCCCCCCGCCCATTTTATACATCGGTAAACATGATTTCATTCATTGTTTCTCCAACAGTCTCCCAGCAGCTGGCCATGCAAGGCTACGGTGACCCCTGCGGCGCCATGACGACGACCCTGACCCCTGCCTACCCGGGTCAGACGACCCCAGCACACATGATGAGCTCGTACCCGCCGCCGCCCTCCTACTGCAACCATCCACCGCCTTCCTACGAACAGGTCTTCAGGAACGCCGAGAAGAAGAGCCACAGCGAATCCTCACAATGAGACGCCGCTGATGCTCTCGGGAAACTCTGCTTTTATTTGCGTTTTCAGGATGCTCTTTCTTGCCCGTTCCCAGTTTGTTTTATTGCTTTATCGGCGCGCTACGGAGGGGCAACAAAGAGAACAAAGGTCCTAATGGGATTTGAAACAGACTTCTCTACCTGACAGAGCTTTGAAGAAGCTGTCGGGATGCGAAGCGCAGGAGATACTGACAGGCTCGACTCTCTTTCTTTGAAAAGCGTGTCTTGAGGGGCTGGAGTGGACCAGCCCCTCCAGCGCTGACCTTCTGGAGAAACACACGACATCCATCCTGAAGCCGACCGCACGTCAGAAGCCAAACAGCGGGAGTTTCGTACTGTAGACTGACTCGATGCGTTTTATCGTATTGCAGCCAGTGAATATCACGCTACCTGAGCCTCCCGAACACGTGGAAGCCCGTTTACGCCACTGAATAAAAACTGAAAAGATAATTGCCACTTTTTATCTCACAATTCTTTTTCTTTTTATTTTGCAATTGCAAGTTTAATTCTGACTTTTTTATTTAGTAAGAAAGTTTTGTAAGAAATTTAAGGCAACCAGCTTCAGGACATTTTTGAGTTTTCTCAACTTTTTGTTGTAAAAACTGAATATAAGAAGTTTCTACAAAAACAAGTTAAGAAAACTCAAGAATCTCCTGAAGATTTGCCTTAAACTTTCAAGTTTTCAACTTTTGATTTGTTGATTTGACTTTTTTTGTCAGAATTGGTCTTTTATAACTCGCAATTGCAAGTTTATATCTAACAACTCTGAGAAAAGAAGTCAGAATTGGAAGTTATAAACTCGAAATTGTAAAAAAAAAAAAAAAAAGTTCAACTTACAAGAAAAGTAAGAGTTTCTTAATTCAATTCTGACTTTATTTCTCGCGAATGTGAGTTGATATGATAATGTGAGAAAAAGTCAGAATTGTGAGATAAAAAGTCATAGTTACTTTTTTTATTATTATTATTATTTATCGGCAGAAACAGGCTTCCATACAAACAGGAATTTGGCTGTTCTTTTGTTCCAATCCCAGTGGTTTAATGGGTCAAGAACCTCTTGTATGGGTATTAATCTGAAATAGATGATGAACTCACATGGAGTGAGTCTATTGAAGCCATGTTAACTGTTCATAGCAAGCGAAAGAGAAATTTATTCACATCTTTTCTGCTTCATTACACTCATAGTGCCCTGTTTTTGTGGATGGGCCGGAAAATTGCAAAAGCTCGTTTTGGGTTAAATGTCTGGTTTTGTTGGAGAGTTCACTCTTGTTAATGGCCCTCTGTGAGTTTCTCCTGAATTCATCTGTGCAAATTAATTACCGGACTGCAATTATCATTGAAATGTATGCAGATGAACAATAATAATTCACCCCCAATGAGAAATACTGCTGCATTTTAGTGTTATTTGGAGGGAGTGATGCATTTACTACAAAACCTGCTTGAAAATAACGCTTGAAAATAGTTTAAGGCCTCTTCATTAGCATGGAAAAGGATCACATGTGAAGCAAACAGCCACGTTTGCAATACTAAAGCCTGTTTGCTTTTTAAATAGAATGCAGATGGAAAATTGTTGAGAAATGTCCAGTTCACATTTAAACTAAAAATAAATTATCATTTGCAGAAAATTGAGCACATTTAGGACTAAGGACTTTTTATTACAATTAAGTCCATTTAGAGCGTTAAGAATATTAAGAATAATATTGCTTTTTGCTGTTTTTGAGGTGAAATATGACCTACAAATAGTTTTCATAACATTCACCAACAAACACTGTTTGAAAAACAAATATATCAAATTAGACTGATTTGGAGACCATTTCTAGTAAATGTGAATGTGATCCTGAAGTTTTTATTTAAATGTACTTAATATTAATTGAACATGTGATTAGTTTGGAACAGAGTGTGTGTGTGTGTGTGGGGGGGGGCTGACTTTAAAGTTAAATATTTTGCATACTTGATTCGTACGATTAATATATTGAATGCTGGCTGGTTTCTATTCTCGATGTTGTGACTGTGAACAGAATGTAGCTTTGGGATGAAAATGTTAACAAAACTCCACAGACTGGATATGAAAGTACATTCATTGCATTATTTACACATTTAACTCTTGATGAGTCCTAATATTGACTGAAATAGGTTCGGGTATATTTCAAGTACATTCAAAACCTGTTTTAAAAGTCTTGTTTCTGTAGTTGTGGTACATTGTTCATGGTTTCGTTTGAAGTTGATCTATGCAAAGAGAGACCGAGTCCATCTGGAGTTTGTTCAGATCCGTTAGTGTTTTGTTCTACTCTCCTGAACTCGTGGTTGAAGAGATGTTCAAATGACGGCTCTGTCATTGACACACCAGCAACCGATGTCAGAAAATCATCAACTACAATAATAAAGCTCCCTCTGTTTGAGACTTTGCTATGCTTGCTGCTGTGTCTGTGTTTGTCAGGTGTTCAGGTATTGGACAGCTCTTGCTAATTTTAGGCTACTTGTAGCTTTGTAAGTGTTTACTTGCACAGTCATGGCATTTTACTGGAATGAGCCGCTAGGAGTAGCATGGCATCAAATGAATAGCTTTTAGGTTAATTAGACCTATCTTTTCTTGGTTGCTAAAATCGAAACTCAAGCCTTGTATAAGAGTTCTGCAGCAGATCTTGGAGCTTTTTAAAAATAAAAAAGCACACGTTGCACACAATCATCTCACGTTGAAATGTAATCACAATTATGCTATGTAGTCACAGATTATTTTGATGAGGATATAAAATTCAACTTCCTTTACCACGTTTGTGAGGGCTTTTTTATTATAGCACCCACTAACACTGAACAACTGCAACCAAAACTGCACCAAAAGAGCTCTGCAATTACAGTCCACCTCCATGAAGCACTGCAAGTGACAATTAATTACATTCACAAACAATGTACATATTTGTATGCACTGGATACTTTTATATAGGTTTCCATTTAAAAGTTTGGGGTAAATTTTTTGAAAGAAGGCCTATCAAGGCTGCATTTACTTGATCAAAAATACAGTAAAAACAGCAATATTGTGAAATATTAGAATATTATTAAAATTACTTTTCTATTGTGATATATTTTAAAATGTAATTTATTCACTGCCATTGTTAGCAATTAAAATATTTTGCGTGTCTTCAATGCATCCTTGCTGTATTAAAGTATTAAAAAAAAAAAAAAAAAAAATGAATAGCCCCAAACTAATGGGTCATTCTGTGTCGACTCAACCAGCTCAAGGTTTTTTTCTGGGGAAAATATACATAAATGAAGAAGAACTATTAGATTGATTAATAAAGAAGCAGCAAACATTTGGTTTTCAACATATTCAACAAATTGGACATTGAGTGGCATTGGGCTGCCCACGTCTCTGGGACTGAACCATACAGGGCCTTAAACAAATGACAATCTAAAATAATATTGAGGTACAGCCAAAGTAACGTTGAAAAAATATATATTTATGGCACTCGGCAGGTATTTTGAGGGAAACATGACAATATTATTTGTTCTTTAGTCTTGAAGTTTCAATATCTCTGAACTAAGCATATAACTTTAAAATGAAGATACCAAAAAAAAAAAGGTTTGTTAAGACCAACAGTCTAAAAGAGCATCAAGAGATCTTCAATGCTTCTTGAGTTACAGGCATGCAAACTTTGAAGAAAGAAAACTTGAAAAGTGTCTTTTCCCATTTTTGAATGGTCACCACGTATAATGCAACAAAAAGTCAACAGATTTCACAATCTGTGTAAGAATAACATGATGCTGCTGCCATCTTTCTGAAGTCATCTGTAAACTGGCTCCGAGTCTTCATTTTGATGCCCCTCTACAAAATAGTGGATCCATTTATTTACTCAAATACGTATCCATGACATATTTATATACGTTTTTCTATCTTCAGAAAAAATAAAAAAAAAAATGACAAAATAAGAAATTTGAGCCAAGAAAGTTTCTGAAATTTGGTTGAAAATGTATTCATTCACAATGCTTCCCAGGACGAGTAGTTTAATGCCTCGAAGTCTTTTACCTCAGTTTTATCTTTGTCTTTGCAGTTTCTTTTTCAAATGTGGTTCGTGGTTTAGAACTCTGAATGTTTTGTTGAAATCCTTACTGAGAATGTAACAAATAATAGTGAGAGTGTGTTCTATTATTATCTCATATGATGAACCACACTCAAACTTCTCATTGGCTCATATCTACCAAACCATTTAAGTTCCTGTCAGGAGAATTCACATTTTGTGCATACTGGATCCAAGAAATGGGATATTTATTTTTTTACATAGGGGTGAAATTGGGAGCCTTTTTGCCATTGAGATGACTGAGGAAACAAATGTCCCAATTAACCTGAATTCACCATTATGTGGTTTTATAGAGATGGATGAACTGGGTGGCAATCTAGCTTACATTTTATATACGAGACGTGTTTGTGCTGGCTTGAATAATGGGTCTGAACTGTTACTAACCCTTCACCCAATCTCATGACGCACTGAAGCTGAACTCAGCACTGAACACAATTACACACATTTACATAACGAGCATGCAGCCGGTGACCTCGTCTCACATCACCGCAGGCTTATTTCACACAGCAGAAGGTCAAGAGAAAGACAGGCAGAACACATGCAGCTTTTCCATTGATTTCTGTCATCAGTACTTCACTCTTTCTGTACATTAGAGCAGCTCAGCTTCTCTCTGGTATTCACCTGTTGAAAGTGTTTTAATGAAATGTAATTCTTTAATCACTTTACTTTAAAAGTAGATGGTTCACCCAAAAATGAAAATGTGCTGATAATGTGCACCCTAAGGCCATACAAGATGCGACAGTTTTTCTTCAGTAGAACAGTAAAGAAGATTTTTAGCTGAAACCGTGGTCCTTGGTGATTCATAAAATGCAAGTCAGCATCTTTGAGAATACAAATAAAAGCATATCAGGCAACATTAAATTAATACCCGTAGCTCTTGATGAAATATCGAGGTCTTATGAAACGAAACAGTCTGTGCAAGAAACTGAACATTATATGCAACAAATTGTCATTTTCGGCTGAAATCTCTCTTTATGGAGTCATTCAGATTCCTGGGCAGCACCTGAAGTGGGACATTCACATAGACTCTATTGTGAAAAAGGCCCATCAGAGGTTCCTTCTCCAGCTGAGGAGGTTCAACCTGCCACAGGAGCTGCTGAACCAGTTCTACTCCGCCATCATTGAATCCGTCCTCTGCACGTCAATAACGGTCTGGTTCAGCTCAGCTACCAGATCTGACCTCAGAAGACTACAGAGGGTCCGGACTGCTGAGCGAATCACTGCTACATCCCTCCCCAATTTGTATATTGTTATTCCCTATTTACTTGTTCTATTTTTACTCTTTTATTATGTGTTTTTGTTCTGTCACTAAAGATTGTTCTGTTCTGTCAGTAAAGATCATGTTCCATGAAGATAGTCTCTAAATTTCTTACCGTAAATATATCAAAACTTCATGTTTGATTAGTAATATGCATTGCTAAGAACTTCATTTGAACAACTTTAAAGGTGATTTTCTCAATATTTAGATGTTTTTGCACCCTCAGATTCCAGATTTACAAATAGTTGCATCTCAGCCAAATATTGTCCAACAAATCAATGGAACGATTATTTATTCAGCTTTCAGATGATTTATAAATCTCAATTTAAAAAAATTGACCCTTATGACTGGTTTTGTGCTTCAGGGTCACGTGTGTCATATTCAGAGATCCCTTCAATTTTCAATTGTTCTCTCTTTCAACATCAACAGAGGTTCGAATATCATACAAATGCTTTCTCATGCCATTAATATCTCAATATTCATACCATATTTTTGAGTTTAATCTTTCATGATGTTTTCAGCCTTAGTAAAGCCGTTTTGTAAGCCTAATATTACGGCTATCAGCTGGACTGTATAAACTGAGAGATGATGTACTGATACTGTCATCCCTACACAGCAAAACACAGAGAGACCCGTGCCATGTATGATTGAAACACTTGTTATAGAAAACAGAGTACAGTCATCTCATGTGAGCGTACACCATTAATATAACTCTTCACAAAAACAGCTTATTTTTACATGTGTAAAACCTTGTGACACACAACAATATGTATACTATCCACACATATATACATATGAGGCTAAAGCCATCGGTCACTACACATTAAAGAGCAACAAAGAGTTTGTATTTTGCAATAAATCTGATAGAATTTTAAAGCTGATAAAGCTTTATATCAGCACAAAAATGACAGATTATTGAATGGCAGGCGCTATGAATAATGTTTAGTGTTTATTTCACGCATCAACAGCACAGACCTTATGGCCTACGGCAGATCTTGGGATTAATATCAATTTATCAAAATGAAGACAGATTAAAATGAAGAAATCAGTATTATCAGGTCAGTTCAGATCAGGATCCAGCGCACTACTGCAATCTGACAATATTTTGCTGTGCTACTTACCTGATTACACAGATGTTGCGCTTTCTTTGTGGATTTGTGAAGACTCGTACATCAGCTGAATGATAGCACAGACTTTGAGCAGTTCAGAAAAAGCCCAATTTATTGTGACATTCATAACACATTTTGCCTGAGGAAACAATATTTACCAGAGCAGGTCATTCTTTCTTTCATCAAGACACTTCACAACGGCGACTGGAACGAAACACTGACATACGCACAGTACATACTCGACAACCACACCGTGTTGGATACTGGATTAATTTACCGAAAGGCACACATACACCGACACATTCTGACACGAGCATGTGTTGCCATCCTCATGCAAGACAAAGACAACGCAGACGGGATCTGAACAGCGAACAAACGCTCCAGTGCGCTCCATCGAGGCACTGCTATTAACCCACGAGCATGCAGATGCAAGAAACACTGTTGCGCTGTAAGATATAAAGATATAAACTTAAACTAAACCATATATTAGCATAAAATATTATCCAAAAACCAGCAACATACTGATAAAGACTACAAGCGTTGTCTGAAATTATAGGCTGAAGGTTGGGGTTTTTTGCGTCCATGATGAGGAAGAAACGGGTTTCTTCATTTTAAAGGGTCCGTCCAGAGCGATGTAAGTGTACCGCATGTACAGCTCCTAATGAAGGAGTAAAAGTCTATGCTTCCAAACGCACAGGTCAAAGTTCAAAAGCAGGGAAACGGGAACCCTCAGGCTGGATGACATCTGAGAGATAATGGACGGCTCCTGCCATACCTACAGCAACAAGACAACAACAATCTGGTTAGCTTTGATATTTATAAAAATGAACATCAGTTGAGAATGTGCTCATCCTCAGGCCATCTGAGATCAGGATCTCATGTGTGTTCTGATGCGTGTTTGTCTTCTCCAGATGTTATAAACATCTTAATGCTGGGTGTGTTTCAGCTTTTGTCTTCTCCAGATGTTAACTGATGGACTGGAGTGCTGTGGATGTTTTTATCAGACTCTCATTCTGACGGCACCCATTCACTGCAGAGCATCCATTGCTGAGACACTGATGCAGAGACACATTTCTACAAACCTGATGAAGAAACACACTTGGATGACCTGAGGATGAGGACATGTTCTGCAAACTTTCATTTTTTAGTGATTTTTTATCATTTCAAGCCCAATAGGGTTAGAATAATAAAACAACTGCATGATGCTGATTAATAAGCAGCAGTCTGTTTGTGAAGGCATGTTGGGCTGCGGAGGGGGATGCCGTGTGTTGTGGGAGTATGACCATCACCGACCGCTAACTACAGAGAAAGCAGCGGGAGACTCGAGCGGCCAATCAGAGTGTGACTTTTAATGAGAGTCTGAGAGCAGGAAGCGGGTTGCCATGACAACAGCAAGGTAAAGCAGCAGATAGATCACTATAGATGCCGAGTGGGTAAGTGTGTGAATGTAGACTCTGGAGAGCCTCGGGGACTCAGATGATTGGACAGAAGGTCAAGCAAAAACATCAAGCAGAGCTACATGAACACCATCAAGTTGTGAAAACAAATGGATTTTGGCTTTCTGCTATTATATTTTTGGTCTTTTGCCACTTTTTATTGTGGAAAGACGACGGCGGAGAAATATAAGGAGAGAGAGGAATCGGGAAATGTTGCGAGCCAGAACTTATACAGCAGCACAATACGTCGAAGCACATGTGCTGAATATTTTTGGCCTTTTGATGTTCACTAAAGAACAGAGTTTCGAGCCGATTAGGATTAGGAAATGTTGCGAATCAGATTCAACCCACATTGCTCACATGAGAACCACAGCTCAATACTACTGCTTATTCCAACTTAGATATAATGCTTAAATAGTATCGCTTTAATGAATAAAGGTTTTGCTTTAATAAGTTTTAGCAGCAAGCTGCAAAGAAAATTACAATCTTATTTATTTTTGAAGGATAAGAAAAAAAAAAACTACTGTTCCAAAGTTTTTTATTTTTTGAAAGAAATGTATATTTCTTTTCAGCAAAGACACATTAAATTGATCAAGTGTCAGTAAATGTATTTATAATGTGACAAAATATTTCTATTTCCATACAATTACATAGAAAACAGCTATTTGAAATACTCATAATATTTCACAATGTTACTGTTTTTACTGTATTTTTGACCAAATAAATACAGCCTTGGTGAGCAGAAGACACTATTTACCAACCCCAAACCTTTGTATATAAAAGACTGCATAATTACACAATATGCACTGGTTTAAATAAGCTAGACAAAATGAACAAAACTGATCTGTGTGTCTCTTATTTCGCCCCAGAGAACGAGAGAAACTGATTATTATCCAGAGTACTTTAATGAAGAGAACAGGCTGGAAACACTACATGACTGGCCTTTGTTAGAAACTAAATAAACCACGTTACAACCAAAGATGAACACGTGAGCTTCAGTACAGCTCTGTAACCGCAGACATGATTATTTCATTCATTTAATGAGTGAAGTTTTAATGTAATATTAAATTTAACTCATTGCTTTTCGAGAATATTGAAGAGTACAGTTTGAAGATGTTTTATCAATGAAACATGATGATCAATTTACCTTCAAAAAGGGAATAAGGCCGGTCAGGAATACGGCAGCCGTGGGTCCCGTAGTCTAGACACCATTCAGCAAACTAGAAACAAACAAAATAAAATTAATAACAAAAAAATTATAATAATTTGAAACACAAAGTACAAGCTTTATCATAAAAGTGAAGTGTGGAAAGTGTGCCTGTCCATGCACAGCCCTAAAGCATGTCCAGATCCTCAATCTCAGAAGAGAATAAGATGAGTGAAGAGCACGAATCAGTTGTTCTAACAGGGACATTTCTGCTTCACTTTTTCATAAAAGCATCAGAAAGAAAGAAAGAAAGAACGAACCCCAATTCCAGAGAAGCTGGGACGTTTTGTAAAATGCAAAAAATCAAGAATCTGTGATTTGTTCATTCTCTTTAACTTATTTAATTGACAAAAGTACAAAGAAAAGGTTTCCGAAGTTTTCACTGACCAACGTAAATGTATTTTGTAAATATGAACAAATTTAGTTTTTGACGGCTGCAACACATTCCAAAAAAGTTGGGACGGAGGCAAAATAAAAGTGAAGAGATTATATTACGTTAAACTGTTTTGAAACCGTTCACAGTAAGCAGGTGGACTGGTGATAGGTGAGGGTTTCATGTTTGGGTATAAAACGAGCATCTCAGTCTTTGCAAGCAAAGCTGGATCGTGGCTCATCACTTTGCGCCAAATTTCACGAGAGAAGTGTCAAACAAATTAAAAATCACATTTCGCAATGCAAAACTGCAAAGAATTTAGGTATTTCACCAAGTACCATACATAATACTGTGAAAAGACTCAGGGAATCCGGAGAAATCACGGTTACATGTAGGGCAAGACAGGAAAGCTCAGTTGAATGAGCTTGACCTTTGACCCCTCCGATGGCATTGCATAAGAAACCGTCACGCTGAGGTGTTAAATATAGCCACATGGGCTCAGGAGTACTTCAGAAAACCACAGTCTGCTGCTGCATCAAGAAATGCAACTTGATTATCTGTTACTCTAAGAGAAAGCTACACATCAGTTCTATGCAGCGATGCTGCGGGGTTCTCTGGGCCAGAGTCATCTCAGATAGTCAGAGACACAGTGGACATGTGTGCCGTGCTCAGATGAGTCCACATTTCAACTTGTTTCTGGGAAAAATGGATTTCGAGTTCTCAGTCCCAAAGACCAAAGGGACCATCCGGACTTTCATCAGCGACAGAAGCAAAAGCAAACGTCTGTCATGGTACATGAGTGCAGCAGAGCACACAGCATGGGTGACTGGCATATGTGCGGAGGTACTACTGACATGGAGGCACATACTGGGATTGTACAGAGACGTATACTGCCATCAAGATGATGTCTTTCACGGGAAGTCCTTGGCTATTAGATCAAGACAATGCCAGCTCTCGTTCTGCATGTGCTACAGCAGCGTGCTACCGGCCTGCCTTCAGTCCAGATCTGACATAAACTATCTGCAAAGTTGTGAAGCCGACAGTGCACAATAAATAAAGTTATTGTCTATCAAAAAAAAAAAAAAAATTACGTATTAATGTATTCTGTTATGGCTGTACGTCACAAAGTAACACATTAGCATAATGTCCGCCCATGGGCTGTCATTCGCGCTGTACGCGGTAGACCAATCACAAAGGACTGCGCCATCTGACCAATCACAGCAGCGAGGGCTCACGGAAGGGAGGGGTTTAGAGAGACTGATTCTTTGAACTGCTTCGCACGAGTCATTTACGAACCATTTAGAAATGAGGAAAAATTAAATCTATTTTTTGAGAAAACTAAAGTGTTTCTTGACCTTGCATGCATGCAAACCTGTTTTAGGAGACTCGTAAGACAATATTAGCAACCTTAAAAATGGCATAATAGGGTCACTTTAAATAAAACTTAAAAACAATGAAGAAATCACAGATTCTTGATCGCACTGCATTTTACAAAACGTCCCAACTTCTCTGGAATTGGGATAGATAGATAGATAGATAGATTCATGTCACATAACTTGTCTGATTGATTAAATTATTAATCAGAATGCGATACAAGCAATTTGATTATTTCAACTGAAACAATACATTTTAACTGATTCACAGCCTTAATAAACATACAAATATTTTTCAAATACATAGACATTCCACAGATCAAGCTGCTGGAGGCCTGGATCAGAGGTGAACTGTGCTGTTCATCTAGAAAGGCTCATGCAGACCTTGCTTTGTTTCCATGACGTCAGGTTTAATGACACGCAGAGCTGATGAACGTGACCGTCTCTACTGTATATCTACTGTACACAGGGCTGAGCAGCGAGGGAGTGTGGCGCTGTACCTTGCAGGCACGATACAGGTATTTCTTGTCCTGTGTGGCGTGGTAGAGCGAGAGGAAGGCGTATCCGTTCCCCGCCGAGCCGTGACAGAGTCCATAACCCTTCCTCAGTAAACCTCTCTGCCAGATCAGCTCTCCACACTCCGCCGCGTCTCGCAGGTACTTCTCATCCCTGAAGACCTGAGACACAACAGCACACGCATTACACGCGTCTGATCTCCTGAGAACCAGTGACCAATCATGCTTATCATCTAATTATAGTAACTACATCATTACAGTCGAATGCGATACTTACAGACTGTGTTGCTATACCTGCTATGTATATTTACTGTCATAACCCTTTATGTGTGTGTGTGTGTGTGTGTGTGTGTGTGTGTGCGCATAATATATTCATCAAGAAATTCAAGAAATGTTTGTTGAGCAGCAAATCAGCATATTATTATGATTTCTGAAGATCATGTGACACTGAAGACTGCAGTAATGATGCTGAAAATACAGCTGCGCATCACAGAAATACATTACAGTTTAACAGATGTTCACATAGAAAACAGCTGTTTTACACTGTAATAATATTTCACTGTTTGTACTGCATTTTTGGTCAAATAAACACAGCGAAGAGGAGACTTCTTTCAGAAACATTAAAATATCTCATCAACCCCAAACTACTGAATGAAATAAAATGTATTAAAATGTATTAACTAGAGCAAAATATATATGATGAATTACACATTTATGTTACATAATAATACATGTTTTATTCGACTTAACTACAAAAACCATCCGTAAGCAGCAATTAGGGGTTTGCTGAGGAAAAACACTTGGTTAATAGTGAATCTGTGTTCCTTAATCTGAAGTGTTACCATTCATTTCTTTGTAGTTTCAATATGAACTTCAGGAAGTGGAATTAAATTTAAATTATATTTAATTCTGCATCCTGTTCCTCATTCAATTTCAACACGTGTGTGTGTGTGTGTGTGTGTGTGTGTGTGAGTGAGAGACAGAGAGAGAGAGAGAGAGTGTGAGTGTGAGTGTGAGTGTGTGTGTGCGTGCGCGTGTGTGCGTGCGTGCGCGTGTGCGTGCGTGCGCGTGTGTGTGTGTGAGTGAGAGAGAGACGGAGAGAGAGAGTGTGTGTGTGTGTGTGTGTGTGTGTGTGTGTGTGTGTGTGCATGCGTGCGTGTGTCTGGACGCAAAAGCAGGTCCTGCCGTCTGTCTTGATTTGTCAGAGCTCTGGTGTAAAAGTTGCTCGAAGAGAAATTCACTTTCCAAATATAACACATGCTCAATTTTCCCTTTCAGTCCTCAGGCGATCCACCAGACAGAGATAGAAGACACAGAACGAGAGAAAGAGAGAGAAACACGACCCACATGTTCATTCTACAGCAGTGTTGGGCAGTAACTAGTTACTAGTACAGACAAGCTTTGAATATGGAAAAGCTTACATTCAGCAGATAGAAATATTGCATTATATTGATTTTGTCAGGAAATAAAGATGATCTGAACACTGTTGTGTAAGTTGTGGCTTTACTTTACTCTGGCATCCCACCCACATCCCTCTGATCAGCATGTGGTATTATATTGTATACATTATTTTACTATAATAAAAAATATTTTTGGAAAATTAAACAGTTTCTTACAAACTTATGTGATTTGATAAAATACATAATGAAATATAATCGTATGTGGGTAACGGAGAAATTACAATTAGCTTCAAGCTATACATGACAATTAATGAGATTAATACAACACTTCTGCTTGAATGCCACTATCGATCACTATTGAGTGTTTGTAATAAAATGTGGATTTTGGTCAAATGATGAGGCAGAAATATGTTGTTAGTAACATTCTAGAAGAATTGTATCTGGAAGATACACAGTTACAACTTCTGTGGGGCGTGAAGAAAAAGTAATGTAACTAGTAGTGTAGCTAATTACTGTTGCCAGAAATATTACTGTTGAAAGGAGTAACTAGTAGTGAGTAATATATTACATTCTTGAGTAACGAGCCCAACACTGTTCTACAGTGATGGAGGGAGAAAAACTCATTAAAAGTGCACTGACTCATAAACATCTTTTTTCTGATTCTATCTGACTACGTATTTAAATGTGACCAAAAACAAATCAAATTCGTAACATTTTTTTAAATATCACTAAGATGCCTGATAAAAAGAAGGTTATGATTAAAAAGCGTGCCTCTGTGAGTGAGCACTAGATGGCAGTGTGGGCTGCTGTATGAAGAAATAAACTCCGTGACCTAAAAACACACAGAACAAACATGACCTTAAGAATGAACAGCAGACAGACGCGAGACACGGAGAGCTGAATCTCTGAATCCCGTCTCACTTCAGCGGCAGATATCTGTCTCCACACTGAGACAATGAGCTGGCTTTTAAACATCATAAAGGAACATAACAGGATTTATGAAAAACAGAGCCCGTGTGTAGAAGTGCAGCTTCTGCTGTAACTCTTGCATGTGTATTGAGATGGTGATTGTGTGTGTGTGTGTGTGTGTGTGTGTGTGTGTGTGACTCACTTTATGAGCCATGATGAGCATATGCAGCACTCCAGGAGCTCCGTGACACCAGTGCACCAGTCTGTCCGTCTCGTTGCTGAGGGATGATGGGTAATTTCCTGACCGGAACTTCTTGTGCCGCACGTAATCCACACTGGGCCGAACCAGCTCATTCAGAACATCCTGATGGACTTTAGCACTCGGCTGCCAAGAAAGAGAACGTTATATTGAATATTTAGTTTTGTCTAGATTGAAGAATCTAATACACATTATTACATGCAAAGAGTTGAATAACCTTCTTTCATGAATCGCTGAATTAAAATGAATTTTGGTATTTTAGGGAGAGATGAAGTTAAAAATATCTGGGTGAAACAACGGTCCTGATATCAGAAAAAAATCCTCATTAAAAACTTAAAGCAATACTAATTTATTTTAATGAATTTAAGCACTTTTGTATATCTTGTATTATTATTTTTTTAGAAAGAAAAAGCAATAAAGCAGCTTTTTTCCCAATTAAATATACAGTATTTGAAAATATTTTGCCATATAATCAAATAATTTGACTTTTTAATGTCATGTTGTAAAACTTCACATGGAGTGACTTCTCAAAAGTCATAATGAAATATGATGAATGAATAATTTATGTTAAAACCATATATAAGCAACATGAATGCAAAGTTTGGATTTGCAAGAACTTGGAAGAGTCTTAAGATTTTATCTAGGATTTTTTTCTATGGCACAGATGTATTTGTATATGCATTTATTTATTTATTTTTGCAAATAGAAAATGCCACAGATTTATGAAAAATGAAATTCGGGAAAAGGCACAGATTGCATTTTCTATGACAGATATTTTGGACGATCAGCACAGCAGCATCGAACCTGTAGCCGCAGATGCATTAAATGGTCCAGTTCAGTTCAGACGACCCGCACACATCAATATTTATGCAATCTCTCTCATTCAGTGTCCACTTACAGCAGTTAGAGAGCGCAGCGCTGTGTCAGAGTCAATTTGAGGACGTTAGGCTTGATGAAGCACTGAAGGCTCCACTGAGCGGCTGCTGTTTGAGTTTTTAAAGTCTCGTCTGCAGCTGAACAGAGAGAGAGCGGCTGGAGAACAGCGGATGCTTCTCGCTCTTAATGAGCCTCTGAATAGAGGTTTGTGTTTTATTGTGGTGTGATTTGAAAATGCCCTTTAGATGCACAGCTGTTACTGATATCACCACACATCTACACAAATATTGACACGCTGTGGTGTGAGAGCGATGATGCTGGCCACCGGACCACGCCCCTCTGCGTCGCCATGACGCACGCTCCCGTTGCCGTGCCAACCGCCAGAGCGCCACAGCCAATCAGCTCGCTGCAGCTCTCCGCTCCTCCGCCAGCAGCTGCAGCGACTGAATTAACACACAGCGCTGAAACAGAGAATGAACTGACTTTAACTGAAAATTGAGTGTTTACTGTTTTGTATTATTACACACTATTTTACCTACTGAACACTGTAAAGCTGCTTTGACACAATCTGTATTGTTAAAAGCGCTATATAATTAAAGCTAAATATAAATATTCATAAGGTGCCTTGACTTAATGTCTAACTCGAATCTGTTTAGTTAAGTAAAGAGCTCTAAACTCAGCCTATAGCCTACATAAATGTTCAATTATACTGTTCAATGTGCTGGATTAGCATTCTGCTACCTGATTAGCCTGCTAACTTTGCCTATATATACCCTAAGTAAATAGTTATGACAGTAATAGTTATAGATTGTAAAAATAAACATTTTTTGTTCTTTGTGCTTTTAGATTAATCTCATGTTTTGCAAGATACGAACTAACTACTAAGCCCACATAAATGTTTAGTTATAACATTCAATGTTTTAGTTTAGCAATCCGGTAGCCAATTAATCTGCTAGCTTAGCTTGTACCCAACACAGATGTTCAATTATACTACACACCATACTAGTTTAGCATTCCGTTAGCCGATTAATCTGTTAGCTTAGCTCATACCCAACACGTTCAATTATACTACTCGACATACTAGCTTAGCATTCCATTAGCCAATTAATGTTAGATTAGCTCATACCCAACACAAATGTTCAATTATACTACTCGACATACTATTTTAGCATTCCATTAGCCGATTAATCTGTTAGCTTAGCCTATACCCAACATAAATGTTCGATTAGCCATTCTAGTTCTAGCTTTCTGTTAGCTGGTTAGCCTGTCAAAATAGCCTATACCCTACGCAAAAGTTCAATTATACTTATTTATACACATTACGTGTTTTTGTTTACGAACGACCTACGCGACTCAATTCAACAGGCAAACCTAATGACACCGGCACCAGCAGGCACATTTTCTTCAGTAAATGTAAGATGTATTTTGTTATTCTTGTGCATTCCACACTGAGGCAGTTCAGACAGCCTGACGCTGTGTTTACTGGAGACTAACATGTTCCTGCGGAGATGACAGATTCCCGAACAGAGGCCTCCTGTCGCTAGAGGCTGGAGAAGAGCAAAAGAGAGCCTTCCTCCTCACACAACACTGAATTACAGCACAAAGAAAGATCTCCCACTGCACCCAAACAAACCCTCCTCTCAGAGAACGCTCTGCTAGTCCTTTTATTCCTGAGCTAGTCATAACCCTGCCGCACTTCACCGCCGTGAAGCTCTATTACCTCAAATTACATCACAATCCTCCGGGGTTTGATTCTAAACAGCCAGCTGTCATTCAGAAACCACTGCGCAAAGTCTCTGTTAGCAGAGAAGATCATTCACTACTGCTGCATGAAACATGAGGCGTTTTAGTGCTTTCCGCCTCCGCTTTTCACTGTATAGTGTGGAAATGGTCCATAACGATGTAGCTTACACAGGAGCCGACTGAATATGGGAATACAAGGCTCCAGGGAAAGCCATTAGAGGAGGCGCTAGCATGAGGATTACCCAACATAGGAAGCTGTGAAGATGCATCCTGGGATGCTTTTTGAAGGAGTACTGACTGGGTTCTCAGGTATGCCAGGCTGCTTCATCACACAAATACCCAAACATCAATATCCAAACATCTTAATGTCTATGCAGTTGCTCTGGAATGGCTTTAAAAGGTTGATTTTTCACTCAAAAATCCATATATTGGACTAAACATTCAATGCAGCCAAGAAGATTTGAAATATTGACACAGATAGTTCAAAATTACTCATTCACACAACAAAGTTACCAACCTTGACCAACACCAACAAGCAAATCATTACTGTCACGCTAGAATCAATAACGATATTATCAGAACATTATCCAAAATAATTTTGAAAAAAATTATGCCGATATGCCTTGCCGATAAGACGAATAACTCACACGTGCTCAGGGTGTGATAGTGATGATAATCAGTCTGTTTTGATTTAAAGGTCAGAAGCTATAGCTTACATGGACGGAAAAAAAAAAAAAAAATCACAAACATGACACTAGTAAATTAAATTTAATAGATACAGATTTATTGATTAATATGTAGTATTTCTTCGAATGGATTATAAAACCTTAAATATAAGGAGCTCTAAAAGATTATTTGAATTTGTACAGCTCTATTGCTTTAGACCATCTATCAATGTTAAATCCACAAATTAAATGTTAAGGTTTCAACTGCATCTTTTTATTGATTTTATTACAATTATTTTCAAGGCTTTCAATGTACTCTCATTTTAATAAAGTTTATTACTTCTAACAAATAAGTTTTTTGCTCAAAACTAACCAAAATTAAAAATAATTTGTTTATAATTTCCACACAGGAGAGACTTGGTGTTGCTTCAAAACAATGGGAAATATATATATATCGGTAATCGGCCAAAATGATTTGAAAAACATCGGCATAAATCGAATATCATGCATCCATAGAATCCACTTTATTAAATATCCAACTTAACTAATATTGACTGATAGATACAGACAAATAAAATAAAAAATCAAAAAATCAAATACTGGGCGATATGTATGTGATATATCACACACTGCTAAAAAAGGACCACTTTAAAGACAATCTGTGCATGCAAAAAGCCTTTTGGAACATTTGAAGCACAATAAAATTATATGATATTTACCACAAAGAATGAATGAATCTTATCTGATATATACCGACAGCATTTTATTTTTCAAATATAGTTATGAATCACTGCTGTCAGATCACCAAATAGCACAAGCTTGCTACTGTATAAATGTCTTTACTCTTCAATTTTGAGAGTAAATAAAAGTTGTGTTTTGTTTTTTAAATAAGTATTTTTTTTTAACTAAAGCTAAAAGCTTTTTCAGCTTGATTCTTTGCTTGGGGTCACAATTTGGATTACAGATCTGCATCTTTAAACACTGATGTAATTAAGACTTCACTAACGGGGTTCAATATTAAAACTTAATTACCCTCAATGAAGCGCTGTTATCTGTCTCACAGAGGGCAGAAGGGTGCTGAGTCTGCATTAAAGTCAGCTTCCTAAAAATGTGTGGCCCTCAAATCTGGGCTAAACGCCCGGCATCCGTCCAGCGCAGGCCCTCGTCGCCACTAATTCAGTTTACAGATCAACATCTTAAAGTTCAAGATAAATTATTCATCACCTCTGTGGACCTCTAATCAATCTTACAGCTGACTGCTGTTCACTTTAGCTAATATATGAACAGAGTACAAGAGCAGGCAGCTATTTTAAAGGAAGGAAAAAATGAACTATTTCCACCCGCAGTTTTTCAATGCCTCTTGCAGTCGGTTATGCTTGAATAGATGACTGAACACTGCATCCATCAAATTTAATTGAAAACGTATTATGTGTTACAGAAAACGCTGCCTGATGGAAAAGTGAGGTGGCTGGGGGACACATTTGAGTGCATCTACAGCTGCACAATCAACTATTTTCAAGAAAAGAAACTAATGGAACAAAGCCTTCAGACAAAAAAGAAACTCTGGTTTGTTTTCTGGAAGGTTTGAAAACATCTTGATGGATTTGTTTCAGCTTTTGTCTTCTCCAGATGTTAACTGATGGACTGGAGTGCTGTGGATTATTGTGATGTTTTTATCAGACTCTCATTCTGACGGCACCCATTCACTGCAGAGCATCCATTGCTGAGACACTGATGCAGAGACACATTTCTACAAACCTGATGAAGAAACACACTCATCCTGATCTCGGATGAACTGAGGACGAGCACATTTTTTATTTTATTCCTTTATTCCTATTCCTTTAAGCAAAAGCAGGTTCTATAAAATATGCATTCATTTGTTGCACATTATGCTTAAAAATTATTTAATTAAGAATAACAACCAAGATACCAGCAAGCTCAGCAAATTAGAAGCAGCATACAACAATCCCTTTGCAATCAAACATGCATCTGTGGATCAATCTGCTTAAAACTCATCATGTCCAGCTGTAATTAGTGATAGGCCTAGAGATTAGTTTAAAGGAATATTATTCATCATACACGCACATCTGTGATGGGTTATGATTCTCAACTGCTGCACAAAGACTTCAGAAACCTTAGATTGACAGGACAAGAGTGGACACAAGATGAATGCTCTTAATTAACAATCAGTTAACATAACATCAAATTAATAGATGCTTCACTGCCAGGTACAACAGGCCTATAAACAAGGATAAGAATTATAATGAACTTAACGATTTTAGTTCGGATTCTTTAATGCTTCCATCAATGACTCTTGTACTACCTTTGTTGGAAAAACATTACGTTTGAAGAAATGCAATTCCTAGTGAAGTATTATAAACACACACACACAGAGATGATTCAGTCTTACCTGCATGAGCATGCAGTAAATGCCTGCCAGACCATGAGCTGCTCCCACATACTGTTTCTTATGCCACTCGTACAGCAGCGGGCAGCGCTCGGCTTTCTTCTCCTCTTTAGACAAGTTCTTCCCTGACTCCAGAATAGCAGTCACCACCTTGGAACAAGAGAGAGCACATTGGGATCAGATAACAGTCTTGTTATGGATCAAAGTGTTGGTCGCTTTCCAGAAATCAGCAGGTTTATTTGCAGGGTTCAGCAAAGGTTAAAGAACGGATTCAAATATGCTGTCAGCAAACACAAAGTAACCAAATGACTGCACTGCAGCAACGCCACAGTGAAACATCACAGAACTATTAGAAAGGCTGCAAATGTCACATTTATGCTAGCAATGACTATCATTAGGAGAAACCATGTATCCAGGAAAACCATGAACTGCTGCATGGAAAAGAATCGTGCATGGATTCTCCTTAATTTTTTTACACCTTTATTAGAAGTATACTGTTCAATGTATTGTATGTAATGTGTACGGTATATGTAATGTGCATTAACATGAAATGTATTATGTTTACAAAAGTTTACAAAAACTTGCATCAAAGATCCAAATCAAAAAGCCAAATCGCAAAACCAGACAAAAAAAAAAAAAGTTTAACCCCCAAAAAACAAAGCTGCAAAAACCCTAACGAAACAAAACCCCAAAACAAAAGCTAAAGCCTAAATCAAAAACCTAACAAAAATAACCCCTAAATCAGAAAACAAACAAAATAAACAAAACCCAATAAAGCCCTAAATCAAAAACTCACATAAACAAAAACAAACAAACATACCCATTAAAAGGTTTTAGCTGTGTCTGGCAGACGTGTCTGTATGAAATGTGGAAATGAAATGCAATGTGAATCTCCTTCTCTGCAGTTCAGAGACAGACTCATGCACTGCCCACTACAGCACTCATACAGCACAGAAAGATCAAGCCATGAAAGAGCTGCGTCATCTGGAGAAATAAATGTGCCTAGTCACGAAGCAGAAGACGACAGATCAACGAGGAAGTGACAGACAGACTGCAACAGAGAGAAGAGACAGCCGTTACAAGCAGGAAAGAACAGATTCAAAGCCCGATCCCAAGTAATCGCATGATCTGCAATTGATTTTTTTTTTTTGGATCACTTTTTATTTATTTTTTATTATTATGCAAGTAAAGAATGTGACAATGTTTACATGTGCCAAATATAGAATCACATGGACAAACAAACATATCTACTGACAGCCAACATTACAAGTCCGTTCTGATTAGCTCCTGTATTTGCATTCATATGTGTGTGTGTGTGTGTGTGTGTGTGTGTGTGTGTGTGTGTGTGTGTGTGTGTGTGTGTGTGTGTGTGTGTGTGTGTGTGTCATTGTGTCGAGGGGTGGGGGAGGAAGCATTCAACTGAAATAGTATTTTAACAGATTAATAACAGATATAAGTAGTATAACATAAAAAAAAAAATAAGACAACAAATGTTATTAGCAACAATAATAATAATAATAATAATAATGATTTCATTAAGACTGGGAAAGGGTGGAGGACAATGAAGAGGGCAAGTAATAATAATAATAATATTAATAATAATAGTATTAAATTATAAATTAAAAAAATGTTTATTAATAATAATAATAATAACAACAACTGACTAAAAATGTTTAATAAAGTGACTTGTAATTGCGACCCTAACTTGATTGTGGATATATCGCCTAGTAAACAAAGTGATGGAGAGTCTGGGATGTGACACCCCACAGTAATTGGGGTACAATACCAAAGGGCATGAACATGTATCCGGGTTATTTTGGGTGCAATGTGAACATGTTTCTGAAGTGAATCCCATTTTAAACAATTTCTGTCCGGTCAAGTGAAATCTGTGAAGTACCTTATACTGTATAAATTGTAAATTGGCATTTTTTGTCATAAAGTAGATATTTTTGCAGATTTGTGTCCAGAAATCGGCATCAGGAGCAATAGATAGGCCTGATTCCCGCTTAGCATGTGGTAAACTTAATGTGTTGTCTGATTTTAATATTATTCTGTATATTTTGGAAAGTAGTTTTTTTGAGGACGATATATTAATTAACTCTGAGATTGAAGGTGAGAGTTCTAGATTAACGGTTCGAATGTTGATTTTAGATTGGATAGATGATTTGATTTGTAGATATTCCAAAAAACTATTACTCCCGATGCCGTATTCCTGGACCAAATATGAAAATGAGGCCAGATTATTACTATGAAAGATGTGTTGGATTTGTGTGATGCCCTTTTCTGACCATGCGTGTAAATTAAGTGGCTTTTTATTAACTGTATAATCTGGATTATTCCAAATGGAGGTGTATTTAGATGGAGCCAGAGGAGTGTTTGTGATTTGGTGAAATCTCCACCAGGCCGTCAGAGCTGCTGCTATAGTTGGTGCTTTAAAACAGGAGTGTTTTTTGATTGTCTGACTGTAGAATGGTGAATCAGAAATTCGAATATCCTTACAAATTGTTTGCTCAATATCTAGCCATATGTTTTCTGATGGGTTTGGGTGAGTCCATTTGTATATCTGCTGAAGCTGATTAGCCAGAGAGTAGTGGTAGAAATGTGGTGCTTCCTTGTGTTTTTGTTTTCTGCAGAGTAGATAATAGACAGTAAAATTTGGTAATAATTGAGTCTAAAGATTTAAACCAGGCGAGGGTGGGTTGTGTTGGGATCATTGAGAATAAGTAGTTTAGTTTAGGGAGTATAGTCATTTTAATTACCGATATTCTGCCGATAATGGATAATGGTAAATTCATCCAGCGTTGAAGATCATCATTTATTGTTTTGAGTAATGGGGCGAAATTAAGACTAACCAGCTCTGACAGCCTGGGGGAAATATTAATGCCTAAATATGTGATGTGATTGGTGCATAGAGGGATAGGTGATGTCTGGGATGTCACATCCAAGCTATTGTGATTTCATGAAAGAATAGGTTTACTCCAGTTGACTGAATATTCAGAAATATGAGAAAATGAATCAATAAGTTTAATTGTTTCTTGTAATGATGATGAGGGATTTTGTAACTATAGTAATATGTCATCTGCATAAAGACTGATTGTGTGCTGTATGTTTAGTGTTTGGACTTCTTTAATGTAGCTGTTTTGGCGGATGGCTGCTGCTAACGGTTCGATGAAAACGGTGAATAATGAGGGAGAGAGTGGGCATCCTTGTCTAGTCCCGCGGTGCAGTGTGAAGCTGCGTGATGTTAGTCCATTAGTGATGACAGTGGCTGAAGGTGATGTATATAGAATTTTAATCCAATTAATGAATGACTCCCCAAAACCAAACCTCTCTAATGTGGAAAACAGGAATCAAACGCTTTTTCTGCCTCCAGGGTGGCTATGATGGCTTTTGCTTTTTGAATTGAAGAATAGTACATTAAGTTGAATAGTCTGCGTGTATTGGTGGACGCTAGTCTACCTTTAATGAAACCGGTTTGATCTGGGTGTATTATAGATGGTATGGGCTAATACTTTGGCGATGATTTTAATGTCAGCATTGATCAGAGAAACGGGACGGTAGCTTGATGGTAATTCTGGATCTTTATTGGGTTTGAGAAGAAGTGAAATTGTGGCTGTATTCATATTAGCTGGGAGTCACTTAACATTCTGATGAAGAGTCGTGATAAAGTGGACCAAAAGTGTTTGTAAAACTCAGCGGGGAATCCATCAGGACCTGGTGCTTTATTATCAGGCATGTGCTGTAATAAGTTTGAGTTGTGTGATGGGTGATGGGTGTTTCTTTGGTGTTCATTCAGTTGTGGCAGATTGAGAAATGAGTTGATTCGGGTCTTTTTCTGACGAGTATAATTTGCTATAAAAATTTTGAAAAATTTAGTTAATTTCTTCTGGTGAGTTGGTGGATTTTCCTGCTGGGTCTGAAATTGTTGCTTTTTCCTTGTTTTGTTTGATTTGCCAAATATTTACCAGATTTATTACTATGATGAAATTCTTCTTGTCTGAGCCTATAAATCAGGAATTGAGTATGTTTATTGATTATTGCATTTAATTTTAATTTGTATTCTCTTAATTTATTGGTAACACTTTACAATAAGGTTCATTAGTTAAACATTAGTTAATGTATTAACTAACATGAACTAACCATGAGCAATACATTTGTTACTGTATTTACTAATCTTCGCTAACGTTAGTTAGTAAAAATACAGATGTTCATTGTTAGTTCACAGTGCATTAACTAATGTTAACAAGATTTTAATAATGTATTAGTAAATGTTGAAATTAACATTAACAAAGATTAATAAACGCTGTATAAGTGCAGTTTATTATTAGTTAATGTTAACTAATGTAGTTAACTAATGAACCTTATTGTAAAGTGTTACCAATTTATTTTGTGTTTCTTCTGTTGGGTTATTTATATTGATGTCTTGAAGTTGTTTAATTTTCTGTTCCAATTCGGTTTCTTGTTCTTTTTCCTTCTTTTTATTTTTTATTTTCCCTCTTAGTACTGCTTTTCCTGTTTCCCACAGAAGAGAGGGAGACGATCCAGGGCTGTCATTCATTTCTAGAAAGAATGCCCACTCTCTTTTAAAATTATTGTCAAAATCTGGGTCTTTCAGAAGAGATATGTTAAAACACCATCTGGTAGCAGGTTTATGAGGTTCACTTCTATTCCATTTCAATGTTACTGGAGCATGGTCTGGTGAGAAAGAAATCAATACAGGAGTCTGAGTGATGGACTGGTGAGAAAAACAAGTATTCTTTAGCATTTGGGCGTAAAATATCGGCACCCATTTATTTCAAAATGATATTTCCCCCCCATTTTAAATTCTTATTATCCAATGAAAGGTTAGATTAGTGTGATTTTTAAAAAATAAAAGATCAAAAGGATTAACAATGCAGATTGATTTTCTCAGCCTTCTTTGATCATATTTACCAAGGGTGCCGATATTTTTGGCCATGACTGTATATATTTTGCTCTATTTGTGTTTAAGTTATTTATAATAAGTGAACTTTACTGTGAAGTGCACTGATGTTAGACTCATTTTGAACAATAAAGTTGTATTGTTAAATGTTTTAATTCCCTGCCTCCATTACATAGTTTGTCACATACTTATAAATGTTTGATCACCACATTTGAGTTATTGCAAAAATATGTATTTATGTATATAAATTCTGTTATATAAACAGAATTTATATACATAAACACATTTTTTTGCAATAACTCAAATGTTATATATACACACTGTAATCTATATACAGTACCAGTCAAAAGTTTGGACACACTAATGGGAAGTGTGTCCAAACTTTTGACTATACTGTACTATAATATAGCCTACACATAAAGAATATCGGCCGATATATCAATATCGGTCTTCTTTTACTCCCTAATATCGGTATCGCATCGGCACCCCTTCACTACAGATCATCCATTGCTGAGTAAGTGATGCAATTAAACATTTCTCCTTCACCAGCCCTCCAATGTCTGTACAAATCACATAAAAACCTTTCATCTCAACCACCTCAAAGCTAGAGTTATATTTTTACCAAAACATTCAGAAATAGTCAGTGACTGATTCTAAAAAGCAAATGCTCCTATTGAAGTAAATAAAGAATAATTTCTTCAGATCAGGGCTGTTAAAGAAACGAGAAAGTGAAGATGCATAAAAAGCAGGAGAGAGCAATGATATTCAGGGTGTTGCCTGCTGAGATGAAGACTGGATGTCAAAGGAGCATCTGAAGCTGCCATCAAACTATCTATTTCCATATGCAATAAAATCCACTGCAGTCAACAAAATTGTATTAGATTGCATAAAGTCAAGTTTAGTTAACGAATGCCAAGAAGTTATAAGCCATATAACATGAGTACGAGTTCTGCTGTACTCAATATCACCATGTAGGCACTGTAATAATAAATAAAGGTAATTCAACATACTTTAAGATATGTTTTCATATATGTATTACATAGTAGTATAATTAGATAATAAATAATAAATACATATAACTATCTATTTAAGTTTCATTCATATGGTTTATATTAAATATCAATCGGACACTTGATAGCTTTTTGCACATAAGCAAACAAATTCTAAAATATTGTAGATACCTAAACATTTGATTTTTTCCCCAAAAATAATATTTTTAATTTTTCCCAAATTCCATGTGTTCATTTTAAATTTTCTGGATTTCATTTTAATGGTTTCATTAAATATTGCATGATTTTGATTTTGTCAAATTCCATGGCATTACCCGTTACACAATAAATCCCATTATTTATGATTGTGGAAATAATAAGTCCCTAATATTGTGTATAAGCCAACTTATTTTAGTTAAAAATCAATTGTTGTATGTTTGTTCATTTGATTATCAACTAGCCACTGTGCAGAATTGACAATATTTTTTACAGTTTTATTACAGTATGATACTGCAAACTCACACTGCAGCACATCTATTAGTTTACTATGGTATATCTGAGTCCTGGTCTCTGTCATCTCTCTATGCTGGGAAGAGATGGATATGAGGAGGAGAATGTGTGTACTGAATTATTTGAGTGTGACTGCAGCACAGATTTCACAGATCCAGGAACAGGGTGTCCGGTGCCGGACCACAGAAACAGAGCAGCGGATCCGTCCTGATCACACCACAGACTCCTTTAATAACCATAAATCCTCCTCGTGTCAGATTCAAGACAGAGGCAGCTTTAATGTTTCATAATTACTGTAGCAAATGCACCACACAAACGCATTAATCTCCTTCATCTCGCGCCTCTCATCTGCCCACATACACTGAGAAACTGGACACCGGCCAGCGAATGAAGACTATAATGTATGACGTACAGTAAAGCAGCCCACGAGAGGCTAAACATTTACAGTGTGGGTCAGAGGTTTAATGCATCTGCTGCAGACACACAAACACACTCCAGAGATGTGAGCGAACAGAGGAACAACAGGAAATTTTATCAATGGATGCATTGTAAAAAAAAGATTTTACTGGTTATTATACTTCATGTTAGCGGTGTGCGATCTCAACATTTTCTGGGATTTTATCGATAACGATAATCAGATGATATTTTGCTGAGTGTGTTATTGTGCTGGTGTCTGCCGTGGACAGCTAAATACTAAAGTTTTTGATATTCTTCATATTCTGTGTGATGGTCAGTTCATACTGATAGAAATGAATCTTGTCCAATCAGTTTAAACTGATTTTTACATTTTATGGGCATTTTTACCTTTATAAAGCCATTTCTCTAAAAGGGTGCATTATCTTTTGAGTCAAATTCTTACATTTAATCGGTGAATTAGAATAAGACGACATTTAGGCTGTTACCAAGCAAATGAAATCAACACAGAAGCTGCATCTGAAGAAGTGTTTAGATGCGTTTACTTGCTGTTTAATGCAGGACATGAATGCATTTAACCTGCAGTTACAAATGCATAAATAATGTTTTGATATATTAAACATAAAACATTGAATACTGATATTTGAAATTATTTAGATAATAAAAGCTACTTTGATTGTAAAATTAAAACCGCCAGCAGGTGGCGGCAAGTCACTGTTAATAAGTGAGTCATCGCGATTGAACCGAATCATTTAAACGGTTGATTCATTCAGGAACAAAACACCGGTGCACAGAAACGCAAAACAGTGCTGTGGCTGTTTGGAGTGTTTTTTTTGTTGGCGAAACAGCGCAAAAACAGGCAATATGGTGTCTAAAATGTAAGTCTCTTAATTAACTTATTGATTTTTTACAACAGTTCAAAATACAAGATCACATTTATAATCATGGTAATATTTGGAGAAAAACGGCACTCTTCGTATGAAATTGATTAACTACATGAAGTGGTATAAATATATACATTTTCTGTCTCCAGGTCTTGAATTTGTGATCATTTTAAATGTATTTTAATAGACTGAATCATGCAGTGAAAGAACGCACTCTAATATACGTTCAATAGACTTCACGTAATGTAAGCGTGCGCTCTGTAGGGGTGTTTTGAATGGTTTTTGCAAAATACTCGATAATGTCAAAATCGCACATCGTTAAAACAACAATTACGATATTATCGCAGAGGATATATATCGCACTCCCCTACTTCATGTGCATGTCTGAACACAGACAAATGTTGATTGTGAATAGCATGACATGCACCTTGGCGATGGTGTCGTCGTCCACCGTGTCCGGCCCGATCTCTTTGTTGACGTACAGCAGGGCATAGAGATATCCGGCTCGTCCGTACAGAAGCTCATCTGGAACATCAGAGTCGGGACTGAGCACTGAGCGCTGGAGCTGGAGCAATCTGAACCAACAGAGGAGAACAAGATCAAACCAAACGAGAAGGAGAAGACATGTTATAATCTCTTTGTACAATACTGACTGCAACAAACGGAACGGAAAAACAATAAAAGTTCGCCAAACACTTTGTACATCATGGGTGTTAAAATGCAACAGCCGTTATGTTTCCAGATGTTGCTACAATAGGACCTTAAAAATAATGGAAGTCATCTAAAATATCTAGATTAGTTTTCTATTATTCTGACATTTAAATATTTTCATAAATATCAGACAGTGTATACATGCATTTAATTTTCACAAGACTTAAAGAAGAATGTATTCATTTTATTTAATCTTTTTTAAATTCTATTCATTTAATTTTATTTGTTTTTCAAAAGTTTAATATGTATTTTAACTTATATGAAGTATGAAATGGTCAGATGATTTGAGTCAATGATAATGTAATCCTGATTACATAAACCGTTAAAATGGTACATTTGTGTAAACAACATTCCAGCAATCATTTCTGATTAAATTCACAAAATTTTAAAGATTAATGGCAGATAAATTGTAGAATGTGTTTTGTTCCTTGTCTCAGCAATCAGTACTGAATCACACATTTTTTACAGATTTTATATATATATATATATATATATATATATAGTATCTTCTGTTGACCAAAGCTGCGTTTATTTGATTAAAAATACAGTACGAAAAAAAAAAAGTGAAATATTATTACAATGTAAAACAGCTGTTTTCTAAGTGAATATCTGTTAAACTGTAATTTATTTCTGTGATCAAAGCTGAATTTTCAGCATCATTACTCCAGTCTTCAATTTTTCAGGATCCACAGATGATCAGAAAGTTCAAAAGAACAGCATTTATTTGAATTAGAAATCTTTTGTAACTTTATAAATGTCTTTACTGTCACGTTTGATCGATTTAATGCATCCGTGATAAATAAATGTATTAATTTATTTAAAACAAAAATCTTACTGGACCCAAACTTGCATGGTAGTATTTACATCTGCATTATATGAAGCACCCTACTCTCTGGTTTAATCTATTCTAGACATTAAAAACACACACATATCAGTTTAATTTAATTAGAACATGGTTTTGTTTAACTTAATCCCGTGTTTGAACAGCACAGTGAGGGCAGTGCTGGATGAGGGTTTACAGGAGAGGTAATCAGACTCATGCTGGGAGCTGCAGTGGAGCAGACGATCTATCAGACGAATGAGTACAGAGAGCACAGCACGCCGCTGAATAACACACGCATGAGAGCGAGAGCGTCTCACTACAACACACACGTTTGTTTCTCACACAGAAACGCCTCAAACTCTAGTGCCTTTGGGTTCCTCAGTGACCGACGACAATTTCTAGAAATAATAGTGGCTAATATAATACAATTTACTGACAGCAAATCAAATGTAGACAATTTGATCAAATGAGACACTGATTTTTAGAGCTGTCAATTTAATGCATTCATTATTTTTGTAAATACCTAGGGCTGTTTAGCAATTAATTTTTTTTAATCTAATTAATCAATTTGGACTGAGAAATTTCCCCCCAAAAGACCATTAAAAGTCATTGTGTTAAATGAGAAAAGCATTAAACAAACAGTACAAACAGCAGCTTTAGAAAGAAACATTTTGATTCAACATTGTATAAATAATGATAATAAATGGGCATTGATGTTTTTTAATGAATATTGAAATATGAAAAGATTAAAAAAAATAAAATAAAAAATTATACACTAAATATGAAACTAAAAGCACCAGTAGGTGGCAGCAAAGTCACTGTTTTAATGAGCAAGTCATTGAATCATTCATTTAACAGATTCGTTCAAATGGCAGATTCATTCATTTACATTTACATTTAGTAATTTAGCAGCAGACGCTTTTATCCAAAGCGACTTGCAAATGAGGAAAATGGAAGCAATCAAAATCAACAAGAGAGCAATAATATGCAAGTGCTATAACAAGTCTCAGTTAGCTTAACGCAGTACACGTAGCAAAGGTTTTTTTTTTTTAATTCTATAATAAATAATAAGAAAACCGATAGAATAGAAAAAGCAGAAACCCCAGCTAGCTTTCCCAAACACACTTCCAGAGAGCAGGCAGTGAAAGCAACCAGAGATATCCAAAGAGCAAAGAGAGAGTTTGAAACGCTTCTTACTTCGTCAGGCACTCCTGGGACTCGGTCTCGTTTTTTAAGTGATGATGAACGACTGCGCCTACGGCTAGGGGCCCGGCGTCTCCGCACAGGAAGGTGACGCGCCGTCCGTTCAGGTTCCTCAGCGTGCGTTTGACGTAATCCAGAGCCCGCTGCAGATGTGAGGCCTCCTGAGTCACTCGATACAGCTGCAGGTACAGCAGGGATACGCCTGCCAAAGACAATCACCTTTCAAAGCATTGGGACTCCTGCATTTAACCCTACTGCAGCATATTCAAAACATCTAACAAAATCAACTTTACTATTCATTATTTTCCATTTATTCATATTGGACTAGCAATTTTCTTGGCATATTTGGAAAATTTTTGATTTTAAACTGCCTAAATACAAATAAAATAAAGCCCAATTTTCTATAAGTTAACACGTGTGTGTGTGTGTGTTTGTACTTAATTAAAGTGCCCCTATCATGTATTTCTGAAGATGATCTTTCATGCCGTGTGTAACAGCTCTAAGTGAATGAAAACATCCTGCAAAGCTTTAAATCTGAAAGAGCACCGTGTATAAAGTTATTGTCTCTCAAAAGAAAGAGTCGACTCTGAATCATTGAAACGAGTCGTTTTTAAAACGAATCTTAAGCCTTTCATTTTGACATCAACATGAAATATTAGCATATTGCCCGCCCACTTGTTGCCACTAGGTGCTGCTTTTGGAGCATTAAAAATAGCTGTTTACATCATATTAACTGTTTGGTGTTCACCTGTCCAGCCTGTGTAGGTGGAAAAATCATGTGGATCTGCAGTCTTCAGGCCCTCCTCCATCTGTTGCAGAAGATCTTTGATCTTGCTTTGCACCTTCTTCTGAAAGGCGTCACTGATCTATTTTAAGGGAAGGGAATAAAAGAGTTTGTAAGTAAGCTTCCAGGCTTCATTTGGCAAATAGCTGTTTTACTGATGAATTCACATTAAGAGACACTGGCACTGAATAATGTACAGCATTGTGTTCGAAAATGTTTCAGACCAAATACAGAGCCCTGTGGAATCTCCATTATAAAATTCAAAATATACGCATATCGAATCAAATCTCAAAATGTATTTGATTTAAAAAGATATGCATACCCACTACATCACAGACACACTTCTAACCTTTAAAAGTGAACTGTATTTCAGAGACTTCTTGGCCCTGCAATGCAACATCTCAGTTCAGCCTCGAGGAACTACTCAGAGACGCACTGCTAATATTACACAAAGTCATTTCCAGAGGTGGGTAGAGTACCCAAAAACTGTACTCAAGTAAAAGTAAAAGTACTTGAAGAAATATTTACTCAAGTAAAAGTAAAAGTAATAGTCTGAATGGTTACCTGAGTAAGAGTAAAAAAGTATCGGATAAAAAAACTACTCAAGTAGTTAGTTACTAGTTACTTTGGATCATATACTGAATATAGTTTACTTTTATGTAGATATATAGATAAAATTTATATATACATATACTGTAGATATATACACATATACATATGTGACCCTGGACCACAAAAGCAGTCTTAAGTCGCTGGGGTATATTTGTAGCAATAGCCAAAAATACATTGTATGGGTCAAAATTATACATTTTTCTTTTATGCCAAAAATCATTAGGATATTAAGTAAAGATCATGTTCCATGAAGATATTTTTTAAATTTCTTACCGTAAATATATTAAAACTTAATTTTTGATTAGTAATATGCATTGCTGAGAACTTCATTTGGACAACTTTAAAGGCAATTTTCTCAGTATTTTGATTTTGTTTGAAAAATTGACACTTATGACTGTGGTCCAGCGTCACATATACACACACACACACACACACACACACTGACGTTCAAATTACTTTTAATGTTTTTTTTTTTTTTTTTAATGTAATTTATTTCAGTGATGCAAATCAGAATTTTTATCAGCCTGATTTATTATCAATGCTGTTCTTTTTTAGCGTTCTATTCATAAAAGAATCCTAAACAAAATGTCACAGGTTCCAAAAAATATTAAGCAGCAAAACTGTTCCCTGTTGAAAAAACCCGCATATGCTGGTAAGGTATGTTTTGAAGCATGGGATGCTGGTTTGAGCTGATTTAAGCTGGTCCTTTGCTGGTTTATGCTGGTCCAACCAGCTTAAGACCAGCACATGACCAGTTAAGGACCATCTTAAACCAGCATAAACCAGCATCCCAGCTTCAAAACATACCTAACCACCATATGCTGTTTTTTCAACAACACTGGTAATAAATCAATATATTTTAATGATTTCTGAAGGATCATAGGACTCTGAAAACTGGAGTAACAGCTGATAAAAATTCTGATTTGCATCACTGAAATAAATTTAATTATGTATTATAAATGTATATATGTATATAATAAATGTATAAATGTATATATGTATATAACCTCTGACACGGAGAAGAGTGAAAACTCCTCACATGACTGCTACAGAACATCTGAACATAACGAAACAAATGCACTTCTTCCGTCTGTTCTGCAAAATGTAAACAAATGTAGCCTTTATTTCTGCCAGCGTAAATATTGTGAAAATATAAATATTAATTGTGTCTAGGCAAAGGCATTCCTCCTGGAACTAACGCGGGTTTGGCGGGTGTTCATTTAATACTCTGTGACAGCTTATTTAATGAATAAATTATACATTGTATTTAATGTGTAAGGTACATGTACAACAAACTGTAATGTCATAGTGGTATCGTGTACTGTAATCGAATCTATACCTGTGGAACCGACAGCACACACGGTGTTCGTCTAATAAAGATCATAGCTAGCAAACAATAGCCTTTGCTTTCAACTGACTGTATATCCAAAGCCACGTCTTCAACGCTTTTGATGTTACAACCGCTTCAGACGACTCAGCGCGCGCGGCAGGGACCTGAACGAATCATTCAAACTGATTCGCGAACCGATTCACTGGTTTGCCAACTGGTCTGATCAAGCCTTCGAACAGAATTGACTCAAAAGAATGAATCATTCGCACGGGTATTGCTCATTGCCCAGAAAAAAGTAGACGGCGTGTTTGGAATAAATTGAAGGATTTTTAACTTGTATTGCATTAAGATAAAATAACGAGAGGAGCGTTGCCCACAGTAACTAAGTAAAAGTACCGTTTTTTCACTAAAAATGTACTTGAGTAAGAGTAAAAGTACCCATTTTTAAATATACTCTGAAAGTATTAGTTACCCAAAAAATTTACTCAAGTAAATGTAACGAAGTAAATGTAACTCGTTACTACCCACCTCTGGTCATTTCACAAATATTTGCAAACGTTTGACAATAAAGTCACAGAGAGACTAGCTAATTGTATACCGAATCAACTGTCATTTGTGATTTGCTGACAATGGTACAAAGAGGAATGCGGCACCCGGGATCCTGGTGTTCAGCCTGACACAAAGAGCACATTTGAACAAAGAAGAAAAAAAGGTCCTTTTTATTCAGCCTGTTTGCTGCCACAGGGGAAAATTCATAATGCGTATTGCTATTTTTGAAGGTCTGAATTCAATAGCTTAGGAACCTTGGGCACGGTAGAGTGAAGGTGGATCGAATCCAGAGTTATTTCTTTCTCCTGCAGCAGTGAGTCTGTGAGGCGAATCCTAATGAGGAGCAACCCTCACCTATAACAAGCAACCCTGACATACACAATCTTAATACAAGTAGTAAGGAGTAATTGTGGGTAAAATAATCCACATGGGGCAGATATTTCAAGCTGTCACATCTGTATTTTGCCTACACTGCAAAAAGCTGATAGTAAAATGCTGAAGTCAGATGATAATGCACTTGCTTTTAGCAAGTCTATAGTAATTTATATAAAAAATATCTTATTATATATTTGAAAAGTAGAGTTTAAAACCATGATGTGTGTCATTTCACATGTAATGTAAGTAAACATTTTATAGAATTTACGAATTATATTTAAAAATCATAAATAATACATAAAAAGAAAATCATAAAAAATAAATAAAAGGAAAATATATAATATTTTTAATTGTTTTGTTTTTTTTAATCAGTTGAATACAAATTATGCCAGAATGGAAAACAGGGTTGCAAATTTAGGCTAAAATAAGGTATCAGGTCAGTGCTGGGGACCAGTGTAATTATAAAAAATTAATAAATAGAAAAATTGTATTTGAATAAAATAAACATTAACTAAAATAAAAAAAAAAAAAAAAAACAACATCTCATTTTAATGTAGTTTATCTTTATGTACCAAAACAACTGAAATAAATATTCATTTAAAAAATATAGACATAAATAACAACAACAACAAAAACTGCTTCAAAATTAATAAAACAGTATAATAGTATCTCAGTGATCTTGACCTGCTACTTTTGTACTAAATATTGGTTTGCAATGTATATTTCCCAGGGCTGAATGATCTGCAGTCAACGTAGGTAAACATTGGAAAAAGTCCAAATTATGTTACTTTCACGATTTATACTAGAACTTTTCCTATGTGATGCAAAAGTTGCCAGCATGGTCCGTGGATAACCTGGGAGGTTGTCAGGATGTTGCTTTATGGTTGCTAAAGTGTTCTGTGTGGTTTCTAGTTTGTAGCAATGCAGCTGTTAAGATGTTCTGGTTCTGAACAAAAACTGGGAAAAGCTAAATAATAATCAAGAGTACTGCAACGGAGAAATTCTGATGCGTTGACTTGACTTTGTGCTGAGCATAGAGCCCTGCTGCTGTCTGAACTGAATCAAATAATGAAGGTGTATTTCTGCAGAGATCCACAGCACAGGATGACTGACAGCTGAGGGGACGGAAACAAGAGATCCTGCTGAACAAAAATCAGCACAAACCTCCCGATCACGGAGAAATCAGAGAGGTCGATATAGAGAAGGTGTCTGATATCTAAAGAGAATAATTACAATTGCTACAGTACAAATTATTAGCAGCATGATATGCAGCATGTGCTGAATGATTGCTATATGCATGTACTACGGCTCTCCAGTGCAGCTCAAAGAATAGTGTGGTACTTTCACAGTGAACGTCCAAATAACCATAGCAACCACAGCTTTTGATCAAAATTAGACGATGCACAAAAACAAAAAAATTGTGCTGCACATTTTGAGACACTGCAGTTTTAATCAAATCTTTATGGAAGCCTCTTTCTGCCATGGAACAGAACAGAACAGAACAGAACAGAACAGAACAGAACAGAACAGAATAGAATAGAATAGAATAGAATAGAATAGAATAGAATAGAATAGAATAGAATAGAATAGAACAGAACAGAACAGAACAGAATAGAATAGAATAGAACAGAATAGAATAGAATAGAATAGAATAGAACAGAACAGAACAGAACAGAACAGAACAGAACAGAACAGAATAGAGCAATTCAGATTTTTTTTTTCTTTAGAACTGCAAGAAGTAAACAGAAACGTGCAATTTTTCTTGCAATCTTGAGCAATTCTGAGTACATCTAATCTGATTTTATATCTTCTTTATATCTAGTTTACATCTTGTAGTTTTTTCTTGCAATTCTGAGTTTACATCCCACAAATCTGAGAATTGTGGGGAAAAAAAGTAAAAATTGTGGGCGATAAAGTGTGACGTATACCATTTTTTATTCATTTATTTTTTATTCAGTGGCTGAAAAAAGCCTCCATGAATCTTAAATGAAGAAAAGCAAATGTGAGCTGTGTTGGCCCGTGCAAACGTCACCATTGTGTTGCTAGGGTGTAGTGGGTGGTTGTCAGGGTGTTGCTAGGGTGTTGTGAAAGGTTGCTAGGGTTTCCAGGCCAGTGTTTATGCTGCAAGTGGATTCTGTGTGAGCTTTCATCATAGATCTTTTAAAGTCTCTAGTCAGACTGTGGCTCTGCCCTAAACAGCACACCTGATGTTCACTGCAGTCCTGCGATGTCTATTTTATTAGGACATACTAATAGTCAAAATTTGGAATAAAATGTTTTTATGTTTCTGAAAGAGTCTCTTCTGCTCACCAAGGCAGCATTTATTTGATCAGAAATACAGTAAAACAGTAATAATTGTGAAATATTATTAGAATTTAAAAGAGCTGTTTTTGACTTTAGCAGTCGTTGTTGCATTATGTGCTAATGGTGACAGTTCAAAAATAGAAAAAAATCGCAATTTTCAAGTCTTTTTCTCCAAAGTTTGCATGGCTGTGACTCAAGAAATACTAAAGATATCTTATGTCATTTTAGATTGTGGTCCTTAACAAACTTTTCTTCATTAAGGCTCTATGTGGTTCATTTTCAGAGGTATTGGGATCTTAATGTGGCTCCTTGCTGAATTTTATAATTTGCATAATGATAAACCATTTGTTGTTTACTTATTATACGTATTTCACAAAGTTGTGGCAACAAAGATTTTGCTCAAAATGAAATGTAATTTTGTCAAATGCATAAAATGTGTGAAAATATTAACTATAATTGTGAATGTTTAGGTATATAAAATGCTTTATACTTTCAGAGATAAAAAAAAAAAAGAAAAGAAAAAAAAAGAACAAAGTTTGCCTGTGATGCACGTCTTATTAAAGTGTTTTCGGATCATTTCATTAAGTGAGAATTAAACTGCCACCTGTGACGTTATCTGGGTTAGAATGACTATTTTAGCTGCTCGAAAGGCCAGACCTGAATTATCAAAAAATACGAGTTTTTTCACTTGTACATGTTGAAAATCAGAGATCTGCTAATGTTTGATCTGACGCAGCGCACCTGCTGAGAACAACAGCGTGTTTGTAAACATAGCAGCTAGCGTTAGCATGCTACAAACACGCGTTAAACGCTCAAATAACGCGAGCTCACGAACCTTTCCGTCGGCATCAAACGGCTCGTTTCCTCCGCTGTCTTCTTCTGGGTCTGAGGACACGGAAAGGCTCTGATCCCAGTCCGGGAACGGGTTGATGAAGCTGCGCTCCTCCATCTCTGCCTCGGAGCCGGTGACTAGCTTCAGCCGCTTCGACATGTTCTCGCCCATCGCGACGGCGGCCCGCCAGGGACACGCGCGCACTACGGCAGCGGCAGCAGAAACGCGTTTCGGTTTTGTCGTCTGGACTGAACTGGTCCTGATGCTGCTGCTGATGATGATGATGATGCTGGGTGAGGCTACTGATGAAGGCCAGGAGTCACTCCGACAGTATTCAGCGCTCTGTCCCTGCAGAAAACGGGTAGAGACCTTCATTAGGGAAAAAAAAAGAAAATCATATTATATACTACATTTATTTGATCAAAAATACAGTAAAACAGTGACATATTATTACAGTGTAAAACAGCTGTTTTCTGTGTGAATATGTGTTAAACTGTAATTTATTTCTGTGATGCAGCTGTATTTTCAGCATCATTACTGCAGTCTTCAGTGTCACATGATCTTCAGAAATCATAATAATATGCTGATTTGCTGCTCAACAAACATTTCTGATTATTATCAATGTTGAAAACAGTTGTGCTGCACAATATTTTTGTGGAAAACATATTACTTTTTTTTTTTTTTTTTGGATGAATACAAATATTTTTCTGCATGTTTATTGTTATCAGTTATTGAAATGTTTTATGTTGTTTAGTTCATGTATGCGTGCTATCTGATGCTGTTTTGTGTTTTAATACTGTTTTTATATGTTATATTAATCATCACTGTTGCTAAAGAGGCCAATTTTGAAGGCATAATGTGACCTTTTATTATTATTATTATTTTAAAATTTATTTGTCTAATAAATACAATTTTACATTTTATTTTTTAGACAGACAAGTAGTAAATAAAACAAGGATAACAAAGTAAAAAAAAAAAAACTTGTTTCCATTGTGGTCCTTGATGTTAATTTGAACTCGAAAATGTTCTTATTTAATTTAATATATTTAATTTAAGCAAAATGAAAGTGGTTTCTCTGTTAAACCACAATGAAAAATATTGTTGTAAAACTAATTTTCACTCAGAAACTGAAACGTTTCTCAAGCAGTTAAGAAACACTAAACAAAATTCTCACGTAGAAATGTGATTTTCTAGTAAAACATGCTGCAATAACCTTTGCTTTATTTACTACTTCGAGTGATGTAACTGCACTTTTCACCTACTTTCCTGATGAAGAAAATTGTCATCATAAATAATTTATGCCACATAAAATACTATGCAAAGGAAAATGTGTGTATGCAAAGACACGATGAAAACATTTTTGCATGTACTTCCATGGTCAAATATTCATATGCCGCATTCTCAGCTGATTTTACATCAATAAACGCGTACAGCTGCTCCTATATGATGACATATGAGCTGTAATACAGAATGCTTCTAACATGATGATGATGATGAGGAGGAGGAGGAGGAGGAGGAGGATGCACTGAACAAAAGCAGTGGACGGTCCTGCAGATTCTAGCGCTGAACGCGACACTCACACGACAGACAGACAGACAGAATCCCATTCATGAAGAAACGAGCACTTACATGCTTCCAGTCAGGTCCAGTGCAGAATCCCGGAGAATATCCTCAGCCCGAGCTCTGTTCATTCAGAAGCGATGGACGCGGTCTGATCAGCGAAAGCCGGTCCTTTCCTCTCTCACTTCCGGACGGAGATCCGGCGGGTGATGAAGATGATGGTGATGGTGGTGGGTCTGCGTCTATCTTGAGCACATTTGAGTCATAGGAGGAAACAGATGGCGATCCCGCTCCTCCATCCAGGATTATATGGCAAACAAATCCATAAAGCCTTCAGTCTCGCGCGCACACACACGATTTCTCATCTGCACTGAACTATTCAAAACCAGCGCTGCAGACTGAGAGCGAGGAGCACATCTCAACACTCCTAGGTGTTTGGGTTTTTTTTTTTTTTTTTGATGGTGCAATAGGCTATCAAAACCATATTAATTATACAATTAATTAATTTTGCTCAACATTTGATGAAGATAATTCCCCTCAAATATGACTGATTGTACTGAGTGTTGATATAATGGGTTCAGACTGTACACTGTGTGCAGAATTATTAGGCAAGTTGATATTATGGTCATATTTTTTTGCCAAGAAAACTTTACCAATTCCAAACCACATCAATCTTAATAACTACTATTGATCTTGTATTTAATCATTTCTAAGATATATAATTGTCCATGAAGGCTGAAAGTCAAAAACTCCTTATTTCAGGTGTTCTGAATTATTAGGCAGGTTTTCTTTTACAGATAAAATAAGCCAAAAAAGAGATTGAAGAGTAAAAGTAAAATAATAATAATAATAATTAAATGCCCATGAGAAGGATGCAATACTAATGCAATAATAGAATTAGCAAAGTTAAGGCATGACCATTGGGCAGCTAAATGCTCATTGGGTCAGCAGGGTCAGAAAAAACAGGTGGAGAAGAAAAGACACGTTAACTGCACAAGAATTAAGGTGAAGAATTAGCTGTGAAACCATCAGGAATCATTTAGTCTCCAGCACCACCATTTTCCAGAACTGCAACCTTCCTGGAGTCTCCAGAAGTGCAATGTGTCAGGTTCTCAGAGACTTTGCTTGGGTAAAAAATGCTAAAAAATAACCCTCACTTAATATGAATAACATGCTGAAGTGTTGTGAAATACATGAAGACTGATTTTGTATAGGCTTTATGGACAGATAAGTTGAGAGTGACTCTCGAAGGACCAGCATCACATCCTCTTGTACCACTGTTTGAAGAATTTATCTTCCAGAATCTGGCAGTAAGTTTTAGGAGCTCATTTTTATTCCATCTCCTATCTTAAAAAGTTTGTCTTGCAGAGATTGACCAAAATGAGCTCCTAAAACTTGAGCTCCATGGGACGGCAGGCTTCCAGAGCGGTACCCATTCCGGGACCCACAGCAGATCAGGCAGGTCAGGGGGCCATGACGGAGCAGGGAACTCAGGGGGCCACGGCAGAGCAGGGAATTCAGGGGGCCATGGCGGAGCAGGGAACTCAGGGGGCCACGGCAGAGCAGGTAACTCAGGGGGCCATGGCGGAGCATGGAACTCAGGGGGCCATGACGGAGCAGGTAACTCAGGGGGCCATGACGGATCGGGTAGACTAGGGAGCCATGGCGGAGCATGGAACTCAGGGGGCCATGGCGGAGCAGGGAATTCAGGGGGCCATGACGGAGCAGTGAATTCAGGGGGCCATGACGGATCGGGTAGACTAGGGAGCCATGACGGAGCATGGAACTCAGGGGGCCATGGTGGAGCAGGGAATTCAGGGGGCCATGACGGATCGGGTAGACTAGGGAGTCATGGTGGAGCAGGGAATTCAGGGGGCCATGACGGATCGGGTAGACTAGGGAGCCATGGACGGAGCATGGAACTCAGGGGCCATGGTGGAGCAGGGAATTCAGGGGCCATGGACGGATCGGGTAGACTAGGGAGTCATGGTGGAGCAGGGAATTCAGGGGGCCATGACGGATCGGGTAGACTAGGGAGCCATGACGGAGCATGGAACTCAGGGGGCCATGGTGGAGCAGGGAATTCAGGGGGCCATAACAGAGCAGGTAGACTAGGGAGTCATGGTGGAGCAGGGAATTCAGGGGGCCATGACGGATCGGGTAGACTAGGGAGCCATGACGGAGCATGGAACTCAGGGGGCCATGGTGGAGCAGGGAATTCAGGGGGCCATGACGGATCGGGTAGACTAGGGAGTCATGGTGGAGCAGGGAATTCAGGGGGCCATGACGGATCGGGTAGACTAGGGAGCCATGGCGGAGCAGGGAACTCAGGGGGCCATGGCAAAGCAGGGAATTCAGGGGGCCATGACGGAGCAGGTAACTCAGGGGGCCATGACGGAGCAGGGAATTCAGGGGGCCATGACGGAGCAGGTAACTCAGGGGGCCATGACGGAGCATGGAACTCAGGGGCCATGGTGGAGCAGGGAATTCAGGGGGCCATGACGGATCGGGTAGACTAGGGAGCCATGGCGGAGCAGGTAACTCAGGGGGCCATGGTGGAGCAGGGAATTCAGGGGGCCATGATGGATCGGGTAGACTAGGGAGCCATGGCGGAGCAGGGAACTCAGGGGGCCATGGCGGAGCAGGTAACTCAGGGGGCCATGACGGAGCATGGAACTCAGGGGGCCATGGTGGAGCAGGGAATTCAGGGGGCCATGGCAGAGCAGGGAATTCAGGGGGCCATGGCGGAGCAGGGAACTCAGGGGGCCATGTCGGAGCAGGGAATTCAGGGTGCCATGACGGAGCATGTAACTCAGGGGGCCATGACGGAGCAGGGAACTCAGGGGGCCATGGCGGAGCAGGGAATTCAGGGGGCCATAGCGGAGCAGGGAATTCAGGGGGCCATAGCGGAGCATGTAACTCAGGGGGCCATGGCGGAGCAGGTAACTCAGGGGGCCATGGCGGAGCAGGTAACTCAGGGGGCCATGGCGGAGCAGGGAAATCAGGGGGCCATAGCGGAGCATGTAACTCAGGGGGCCATGACGGCGCATGTAACTCAGGGGGCCATGGCGGAGCAGGGAATTCAGGGGGCCATAGCGGAGCAGGTAACTCAGGGGGCCATGGCGGAGCAGGGAACTCAGGGGGCCATGGCGGAGCAGGTAACTCAGGGAGCCATGGCGGAGCAGGTAACTCAGGGGGCCATGACGGAGCATGGAATTCAGGGGGCCATAGCGGAGCATGTAACTCAGGGGGCCATGATGGAGCATGTAACTCGGGGGGCCATGGCGGAGCAGGTAACTCAGGGGGCCATGACGGAGCATGGAACTCAGGGGGCCATGACGGATCGGGTAGACTAGGGAGCCATGGCGGAGCAGGGAACTCAGGGGGCCATGGCGGAGCAGGGAATTCAGGGGCCATAGCGAGCATGTAACTCAGGGGCCATGGTGGAGCAGGGAATTCAGGGGCCATGGCAGAGCAGGGAATTCAGGGGCCATGGCGGAGCAGGGAACTCAGGGGCCATGGCGGAGCAGGGAATTCAGGGTGCCATGACGGAGCATGTAACTCAGGGGGCCATGACGGAGCAGGGAACTCAGGGGGCCATGGCGGAGCAGGGAATTCAGGGGGCCATAGCGGAGCAGGGAATTCAGGGGGCCATAGCGGAGCATGTAACTCAGGGGGCCATGACGGAGCATGTAACTCAGGGGGCCATGGCGGAGCAGGTAACTCAGGGGGCCATGGCGGAGCAGGGAATTCAGGGGGCCATAGCGGAGCATGTAACTCAGGGGGCCATGGACGGAGCATGTAACTCAGGGGCCATGGCGGAGCAGGGAATTCAGGGGGCCATAGCGGAGCAGGTAACTCAGGGGGCCATGGCGGAGCAGGGAACTCAGGGGGCCATGGCGGAGCAGGTAACTCAGGGGGCCATGGCGGAGCAGGTAACTCAGGGGGCCATGACGGAGCATGGAATTCAGGGGGCCATAGCGGAGCATGTAACTCAGGGGGCCATGATGGAGCATGTAACTCAGGGGCCATGGCGGAGCAGGTAACTCAGGGGCCATGGAGCAGGGAACTCAGGGGCCATGGTGGAGCAGGGAATTCAGGGGCCATGGCGGAGCAGGTAGACTAGGGAGCCATGGCGGAGCAGGGAACTCAGGGGCCATGGCGGAGCAGGGAATTCAGGGGCCATGATGGATCGGGTAGACTAGGGAGCCATGGCGGAGCAGGAACTCAGGGGCCATGGCGGAGCAGGGAATTCAGGGGGCCATAGCGGAGCATGTAACTCAGGGGGCCATGACGGAGCAGGTAACTCAGGGGGCCATGGCGGAGCAGGTAACTCAGGGGGCCATGGCGGAGCAGGTAACTCAGGGGGCCATGGCGGAGCAGGTAACTCAGGGGGCCATGGCGGAGCAGGTAACTCAGGGGGCCATAGCGGAGCAGGGAATTCAGGGGGCCATAGCGGAGCAGGGAATTCAGGGGGCCATAGCGGAGCATGTAACTCAGGGGGCCATAGCGGAGCAGGTAACTCAGGGGGCCATGGCGGAGCAGGTAGACTAGGGAGCCATGACGGAGCAGGGAACAAAAATTATTTGCAGGAAATTAGGGGCCTACCGGCCAGGATGGGTTCTGAAGGAACGGGCACCGGAGCCCTTTCTGGGCTGGATTTGGGGACTGGAGCCGACGCTTGTGTGGACTCAGGGGCTGGAGCCGACACACGGCCAGCGGGGTTGACGGCGGGCTGGTTCTGGATCGGGGCCGAACACTCTCCAGACACCGGAGGATTTATATCTCGCAATTCTGGTTTTTTTTTGGAAGCCCATTTCCACCACGGAATATAAAAAAATAAAAAGTTCAAATTTATCTTGCAATTCTGAAAAAAAGAGTTGTGAGACTTTAATGGAGAATTATGAGATAAAAAGTCACAATTACCTCTTTCATTCTGTGAAAAAAACAGAACTCAGAGTTTTGAGAAAAAAGTCCCTTTATATCTTTCAATTCTTCGAAGAAAAGTCTGAGATTAAAAAAAAAAAAAGGCTATGAGATAAAAACATGTAATTACCTTTTTTATTTTTTATTATGTGGCAGAAATGGGCTTCCATTAAAAAAAAAAAAAAGAATTGTGAGAGAGAAACCCAGTTACTTTTATTTGTGTAATCTGTAGCAGTTTCTTGGCTAACTGGACGCAGCGGATGTAAAACCCGGAGCGCTGGAGCGGACTTCAGCGTGTGCTGCTGTGTGCCAGGCAAATTAAAACAAATTTTCACAACTTTATTTGATTGTCTCTGGGTGACTGATGATTGCTTGGTTATGATTGGCTGAGCTGTTGTAAAACACTATAGACGCACCTTGACCTCATTATTACATCAGTATCACTGCGTCTGTGTGCCGCTTGCCAACCGTTCATACATGTCATCATTAACATACAGTATAAACATGTGCTAAACATGTTCCCATCTGAGTTTTAGAACTATAAAATACCTGTAAAACATTAAAAAAAAGCTCCACTGTGATAATTGTTAACTGTACAGTCTCTAGACATTATTCCAATATATAAATTATACAACATCCAATGCACTTTTAGAATTAAAAAATGAGATATGTGTTGTGAGATAATTCTTCGAGCATATTTAAATATGGATATTCTGATATGTTGTGCTCTGTAATAACGGTGGTGCTATAGATGTCTTGCGGTTGGATAATATGTTATAAGCTGATGTTGTCCAGCGTTGGTTGTTGCTGTCATATTCCATACACCATCACTGAGAGGAAAAGCTCACTGGTTTGGTACAGTAATGCTGTTAAAGTCAGAGACTCCTTCAGTTCTGGCCAAATGACCAGTGAATCTGGGCTCTAAATATAGACTCCATCTGTGCTTCTTAGCAAGACGCATCTTCAGCGGAGCTTCTGCTGTCTGTTTCCTTCACACCGAGCACGAGCGCTTTAACCTGCACACGGTGAGATGAGATGATGATGTCTGTGTGTCACATTCAACACTTTAAAGAACCTTCTTAACCATATTAATGTGACAGCGAGATGGAATCAGATGCGGATCACACCAGTGACGTGTGATTTAACAGCAGCCTTCTGAGTTTGATGCAGAAAGCACTTTGATATTATGCCACCGTCTTCACACAACTTCACTTTTGGATGGTTTTTAATTCATATATGATTGCATTTTCATTATAGCAACATAATCTCAGAAGTCAGAAAGATAATACAGAAGATCAGATGAAAAAAAAAAACAGTTCAGCCAACAATATTAGTTTGTACACAATGCTGGACAAAATTATTTATTATCGTTCCCAAATTAGCACATACATCACATGTACGTCTCATTAGGTTTATTTTAATTTATGATAATAAATGGCAATGGATTAAAACTTTAAATACAATATTTTAAATAAATAAAGCACTATTTTAAATCAATTTGAATTTTAAACAGTCAATTTTACTGGAAACCAATCTGGAAAATAGTTAAAAATGTTTAATAGTGCATATCCGGGTAAGCAGGAGCAGGATTTTAAATCAATATTATTTTATTGTCGAGCTGAGTTTACCTCAGTTTAAGTTGTAAATTTCATTTTCAGGTCTAAAAAAGTGGTTAACAGGGAATAAATGGATCATAAGTTTTCCATAAATATAATTTAGTACCATCCCCTTAGAATACAGAATTAGTACAAATCCCATAAAAATACAAAATATTAGAGTTTAACAACATTATCAAACTAAAACATAGTACATTCATTTAATTAAAAAAAAAAAAAGGACTTCCATACAAGCACCAACAGAGAGTAATGAATGAATGAATTATTATATTTATTCCGCTTGTACAGTCACAGCTGATGGCAGAGCGGACAGAACTTTAGGACGGAGGACGTAATGGCTCCTGCAGCAGAGGATTATGGGACGGAGCCATTCATCAAGGATCGTCCAGCATATGAGCAAATCACGGATCCATTCAGGCTGGAGGCCAAACACAAACATCTGGAGGCAAAGGAATCTGATCTGATGCACCGACTGACATTCATTTACAGACATATTCATCTGAAACTTCGGGTGCCATGAACCCATTCCTAATATGTATATTTTCATGTATTAAGACCCATGTGTCAAAAATACATATGACAAAATACTTTTTTAAATTAAAATGTTTCTTTATTTATATTTTATTTATCTAACCCTAAAAATGTAAAATACTGTAGAATTGCTTAAAAAAAAAAAAAAAAAATTCCATGGAACACCTTTCAACCTCTGGTGGTTTCCAGTTTTAAAAAATAAATAAAATTATTATAAATGTCTAAAAATATTATTTTTCCTGTCTACCCTTACTACAAAATTTAAAATCATATTATATCTATCTATCTATCTATCTATCTATCTATCTATCTATCTATCTATCTATCTATCTATCTCTCTATATATGTGTGTGTGTGTGTGTGTGTGTGTGTGTGTGTGTGTGTGTGTGTGTGTGTGTGAAAAATTTTAAATAACAAAATATAAATGTATGTAAAATAGATATCTGATTGCAGAGATATTTCTGATGACATGCTGACTGAAACATCCGGATGATAACTTGCTCTTGATCTTGTTTTACTGTCTTTCTTTAATTAACAGCATATAAAAAGGAGAAACATGGAGTTGAACATTATCATAACTGGCTTTTGGAGGCTTAATATATTCTCTTTAACTCAATGCACTTTGTGATGAAGCGAGTGTAATTACATTTATTAATCTGAGTTTTATTAAACTGGGGCTTCTGTAAACAAGGCCCATGAAATCTTCCAAAATACAGCTGGTTATGCATCCAAACATACAGTATCTGTACAAACAACAGCCCATCAGTCGTGAGGAGAAAATGACGAAGAAATCATGACTTACATACAGCACACAAGTCATATAGACCATACTCCACCATACTTCAGTGTATTGTGTTATTATTATGCAGCTTGACAGTCACTATCTCCATCTGTCACCGGAGAAGAGCAGCATGAACATTCTGCAAAACATCTCCTTCTGTGTTTCATGGAGGAGAGAAAGTCGTGTTGGTTTGAAACAACATGAGGGATAAATATAATAATCAATATGAGGTTACAGATGACACTCAACCTCTTTTGACTATTTAAGAGAGCAAGTGCTAAATCTGCATGTTTACAGAATCCATATTCAGAGTGGCAAAGGTCATAAAGCATAGCCATTATTATTTAACCTATAAACAATTAAGTCAAGTACTTTATCAGTCGCACACCACATGTCTGGAAGAACTGAAAAAAAAAAAGATGCAGGTAATTGCTTGCTAAATTCATTTTCAATATTTAATCTCAGAACACCACTTTTGTAGAGAAGTGACTTCTCAGAGAACCGGTTATCATCTGCTTCTCTTCTCTGCGAGACACAAGAACTGCTGCTTTCAGAGACGCGACGCCGCGGTGATGAAACTAAACACAAGTTATTCAGATTTAAATGGTTATGAATTCAATTTTAAGGTGTAAATACAAAGTCTCAAATATGATACATTTTCACATTGTGAGAGAATTAAGGTTGCAGTTATGAGAAATAAAGTCAATTTAAATGATAAAGAAAGTTGAAGTAGAATGTTCTTCAATATTTCTTAATTTTTCACATCATAACATTTCTTTATTTTTAGTTTAAACGCAAAACACTGAAATATTATTCCCAGGATGAAACAGAAAGCCTGTATTTCTCAGCGTGTTCTCAGATGCTGCAGTGAAACACATCCATCATCTTAAAAATTCATGAGAAAACGCACAATGTACAACTCAAGATGCATGAAATATGAAGCGTCTGAGGCGCAAAGCATAATGCAGAGAGATTTGAAAGGCAACAGCGTCCCCTGCTGGAGGAATATAAGCTATTTATCTACTATATCTGCCTGCAGAAACCACAGAAAGCTCGGCGAGTGACCTTTAAATCACAAAAGCACCCAGAATCAATTCCTGCACACCACCGCATCTTCTCCTGGTCAGCATCTTCCTCAAGAAAGTCCTGCGGCGTCTGGAGGACACGCAGCGAGAGATTCATCACTGTCAGGAGCAGCTGGACGCTGCAGGAGGCTATTTCTGGCTTCTACCTGACAGCTAACACAGCAAATAAAGCTGAAGCTGTCACACGCAGCTCAGAAGTATACTGTCACAGCTCTGATGAGCCTCGCTTCCACTGCTCCATGCTCCACAGCGGACGAATCATGCGCTCTACAGCATCGTAATGTTGGGCAGATAATAAAGCAGCCTGCTGCTGGTGATGTTAGTCTCACTGATCGACACAGAGACATGTTTACAAGGGTTTGAGCATCGAATCATCATCACTCCTGAGTTCAGTGAGTCGCTGATATACTGCACATGGGTCAAGGCTAAAACAGGAAATGAGGTGAACAGAAAAAGGGGATATCATGAGCTGATTCATCAGCCAGAAATCATAATCATAACAGATTTGTTTGAGAATGTAGTCTACGATCAAACCTGCAGGCCGCTGCACAGCTCACAGTCACGTCAGCTGAAGGTCAACGTAAATGCTGCGAAAATAAAAATCATTTTGGTTTCCATAGAAACCTGTTTCTGCCTCAGAGTTGAAAAAAGTTTAAAAAGAAGTTTAAAAAAAAAACACAAAGTAACACTGTGACATGAAATCACACTTGCAATTATGAAAAAATCACATTGTGAGATATAAAGTCTCAAATATGAGAAGCAGCGACTGTTAATTACGTCGCAGTTACAAGAAAAGATGACATTGCAAGATATAAAGTCTCAGAAATAAGGTTGCAATTGTGAAAAACAGTCACTTTGTGAGATATAAAGTCTCAAAAATGAGATATAGTGACACTGTTGTTGCAGTCATGAGAAAAGTCACATTGTAAGATATAAAGCCACAATTATGAGAAATACGGTTGTAGTTATGAAAATAAGCTGAGACGTATGGAAACTTCAGTCATATTGTGAAATGTAAAGTTTCAATACGGACAAATGAAGCTGCAGTTTAACAATTCACTCACACTGAGAGATATAAAGACGTAATCAAGAGAAATAAGGCAGTAGTTATGAGAAATAAAGTCATATTATGAGAAATTAAAGTTGCAATTAAATCACACTGTGAGATAAAATACAAAGTCACATTGTAAGATTGTTAGTTGCAATTACGAGAAATATCTCTGATATCAGAGCTCACGAGGAAAACTCACACCGCCGGAAGAGAAGGTCACGCTGGAGAAGCCAATCAGGGAGCCAATATTTGATTTATGAGGCAGAATCAATCGCTGAGGTCCTCACTCGACTTCATCTTCTCTCGAGCGTCCAGCAATATTCAAAATGTGTGAAAGCACAACTACTGACTGGATTCTGCTTGTAAAAGTACAAACTACAACTTCGAATGCATTGGTTTCATCTCAGATCCTCCAAAGCAAACTCTCCAGAGGCAAGAAATGCGTGAGAAACCAACTCTGAACTACAAATGATTAAATATCAATTCTGACCTTTCTCTGAATTTTGAGTTACATCTCAGTTTTTTTTCTACAGTGGAATAAAAAGGGTAATTATACATTGTTCTCATAATTGCGAATTTATATCTTTCTTTGCAATTCTAAACGGAGAACAAAAAATTCACAATTACTTTTTACTTTTGTAACATACTGATGGAAATAAATAAATAAATAAATGAGATGGGAGGACGTTTTTGTTGTTGTTGTTTTGCTCTTTTATTTGTTTGTTTTATTATGTCCCTATTTTTACTAATTTAAAACACTTCTAATGAAATATAGGAGTTGTAAAACAGTTAATAAAAATAAAAAGTTAAAAATAAACATTATTAGCACTATTGTCGTTTTAAAAAAATGTCTTTTAAAATATCTATATTTTTTCTATTTATCAGTTGTATTGTAATTAAAATTATGATGATCGTTCTTAATTAAGAATTCTGTAATTCTGAAGAAACTTCAAAAACAATACAAATGATATATTTTGGATCATTACTCACCTGCACTGCAGGTATTCACCAGCATTTTTATGAAATGTGTTTATGTCCCCAAATACAAAATGTAAATAAAATGCAAAGATATCGTGCACTGATACGCCACATATTCATGACAAATACTGCCAAATCTAATATGAGCCACTGGATGAACCGGACTGATAAAAGTCAAACATGAACAAATCCAGGAGAGCAATGAAGCGAGAAGTCGTATGTAAAAGTTTGAACGTGTTTTTATTGACACCCATCTCTACTCCACTATGTTAGAAAGCAACACGATCTTCACTCCGCTATGATCCTATGCAGCTCATCTGTACACACTAGAAAAGAGTCGACACGTAATGCTCTAGTGACCCACACATCAGTTTCACTCTTTATGTTCTTGGTTTTTTGTTGTTTTTTTGTAAAAGAAACAGTACAAGGCATTTCTATACAGCTGAGGAGGCATTAAAGGACAGTATGACATCAGTAAAGCACTTGTAATTCATACAGAACACAAAAAGAATAGAACGAAACCAAACAATGCTTTAAAGGAGGAATATACTGTTTGGACAATAATACAATAATAACACAATGCCATCGACGAGTACCACCGACATTAAATGCCATTTTAGCATTTCAAAAGAAACAGACTCAGAGTAAACAAATCAAATATATACACTGAGGTATAAACACATTGGTCTTCAGAGGAGGTATTTTTCTCATGACTTTTTGACCTTTTAAAACCTACTGAAATTAAATCTTTTTATTCTTTATAATATATATATATATATATATATATTGTTTTTAAAAAGCATGTGATGCAAAACATTAGAAATAAGTCCCATGCAGTGCATCACTTTAAGTGGAGTTAAAAAACAAAACTGAGTCAAACTTAGGCACCAAATAAAACGATAAAGCTTTCCTCTACCGTCCAATCAGCAGCGCGCAGCGTCCGAGTGAAATGCACCATGGGAAACTCGCCAGCTGCCCTTAAACGACCCAGAATTCTCCAAACGTATGCCGCGGCCCTCGAGGGTCTTTTTCACAGTGTCCGTATAATAATAGCATAGCGGTGTAATTAAACTCTAATAACAGCATGGAGAGAATGATGCGTTTGCATAAATGAGTGAAAGACCCGTGTGTTTCATGCCACTGCTTTAAAAATCACCGTGAGCCAATTTATGCTTTGCACTAGAAACATTCACGTCTGAGTCCATCTGACGCGGTGTGACGTACTGACGTGTTTGTGCATTATAGTGCAACGCTGCATAATTTGCTGTTGGAGAGTTGTGAATGAAAAGCCGGCGCTGGAGAAGTCTGGGTCACGTCAGGGCTTTCTGCTGGAAATATGGCCGCTGTGGATTAAAGTCTCCTTGAGGGAGGAACCGGAGGAGCAACGGTGTGGTTTCTGTCGAGTTACACAGACCTGGATGAGAACGTTACTAAACGCTGGTGATTCAAGCCCACCGCTGACAGTCATCCTCGTGTCGTTCCAAACCATGCCGATGCTTGCGTTTTACCACAGAATGCAAAAAGAGATATTTTGATGAATGTTCTAGCTGCTCTTTTCTGTGCAACTGCAGTGAATGCTGAACCTGGATCAACTGAATCAAATACGATTCAGCTTCACAAAATCACAAGCTAGTGTTCATGTTGATGTCCAGTGCTAAATCTAATGCCATACTTAAAATATCCAGTCTTCAAATCCTGATCAGTGTTATATTAGTATCGTTGAGTATTACAGTTCTTTTATTTTTATATTTTCTCATTTCACATTCATTTTAGTTAAAGTTTTAGTCATTATTAGTTTTTGTTGTTTTTACATGTCTTTATTTTTTATTTCAGTTTTTGTTATTTTAGTACATCAAGATGAGGAACGTTACTTTTTTATATTTTATTTCAGGTCAATTTTTTTAAGTTCTAGTGAACTGTAATAACCCTGATACTGATTGATTTGAATTGCATGTAAAAGAGCAGCCCATCTCATTCCCCAAACTCATCTTACAGGTCTGGAACAGCGTGAGAATGAATAAATGATCATTTTCGTTTTCTGAGTTTGCGAGTTTAAACGAGCCGATCGATGCGTAATCCTTCGCTCGTCCTCCTCTGACAGCACTGAACGTTGCTTTTTTGTGTGAAACTGGGTTTAATTTACACTTTCTCCTTCCAAAACTGTACACGGCACACAGCCACCAGCCTGACTAACATTATACATATTTATATACATGTACACATTATTTATAGACACTACGTCCTACGCACACATTAAAAAGTACTTCATTCAGGAACTGTGCATTTGAATGTGTGGCAGGAGTCCCTCGCTCAATCTTAAGACGACTGGCACGCTTCCCTCAAACAAACTCAGACCCAGCACAACTGAGATCGCGTCGCAACACAAGGCCAGATCGGTCCGCCTCCGAGGAAACGAGCTGGAAACATCTCCAGCAGGTCTGTACGGATGTGATGTAAACTGCAGGAGACTGGTTTCTGTGCATAGCAGTGAAGAGCAGAAACCCTCCGCCTCAGCAACCAGCATGCTACACACGACACGATTTACCTTTATTGAAAGGAATATTGCAGATTCGATAAACTGACAGCATTTGTGGCAGAATGTTGGTTTTAACAAAAAAAAACTGGGTTCCAGTGAGGTACTTGCAGTTTCAAATGAGATGTCACAAGACTTAAAAATACAAATTGACTTTGTCTAGTAACATTTTCTGTTCAATTTTACAGCTTTGTTGCCATAAAGTATCAGCTAAAATCTTAAAATGATCCTTTACAGCTCCAATAATACCCATGATTTAACAAAATAATGACACTACCAATCAAACGTTTTTGGACAGCAACATTTTTAACGTTCCTTTCTAAATCTTTCTGTGTGAATATATTGTAATCTGTAATTTATTTCTGTGATGCAGCTGTATTTTCAGCATCATTACTGCAGTCTTCAGTGTCACATGATCTTCAGAAATCATAATAATATGCTGATTTACTGCTCGAGAAACATTATTATGTTGAAAACAGCTAAATCATTTTTTTTTAGGTTTCTTTGATGAATAGAAAGTTCAGAAGAACAGCATTAATCTGAAATAGAAATCTTTTGTAACATTATAAATGTCTTTATCATCACTTTTGATCAATTTAATGCATCCTTGCTAACTAAAAAGTATTAATTTCTATAATATTTCTTAATTTAATAATAAATATATAATGATTTACATGTACTGACTCCAAGCTTGAATGGTATAGTTTTTAGATATTTTATTTCATATAAATGCTGATCTTCGGATCTTTCTATTCATCAAAGAATCCTAAAAAAAAAAAAAAAAAAAAATGTACTCCGCTGTTTTCAACATTGATAATAATCAGAAATGTTTGTTGAGCAGCAAATCAGTATATTAGAATGATTTCTGAAGATCATGTGACACTGAAGACTGCAGTAATGATGCTGAAAATACAGCTGCATCACAGAAATACATTACAGTTTACAATATATTCAAATAGACAGCAGTTATTTTAAATAGTAAAAATATTTCACAATATTGCTGCTTTTGCTGTATTTTGGATTAAAAAAAAATAACAAAAAAATGCAGGCTTGGTGAGCAGAAGATAATTATTTAAAAACATTAAAAATCTTACTATCCAAAAACTTTTGACTGGTAGTGTTTTTACAAAATCTTTAAATGTAAAATTTTTTAATAATTTAAATCCTCCAAAATTGCCCCGATTCCAGTGCGATTCGTAACCATGATTTTTGCTGTTTTTCAAATGTTTCATTTAATTATGTGTTTATATTTATTTTTTGTGCTAATCAACATTAAAACGCAAATGCTGTGGCCTGATCTTGACCTGCACTGATCTCTGAACATTCCTTGGATATTCAGGGCCTTTAGTCCGATTATAAAGACCCGTGAAAAAGCCTCAAACGTACAGATGCACATAAATAAGAATCTCAAGTTGCATGCTTAAATAAGCACCAGAAACTGATACCTTGAGAAAATCACGCTGTCGAGCTGAGCTGAGCGTCTCGTTTCGCTCTTCATTCACGAGCGACTATCGGATCCCATCAGCTCTGATCCTCTAGACAGCAGAGCACTGCGCTTCACATGCGTCCACACACAACCGCTGCTACATTTCTGTACGGGACACACACACAGTGCTGATGCAGTCCGCTCCGACACACACAAACACACACCAGCTCCACGTTGGTCCCTTAAGGCTCGCTCCAAAGAGTTTCAAAGCAGTCCTTGATATTTTGTACATTCTGTAAGAAAAAGTCGCCACAAAATGTTGGAAAACCTATGGCTTAGTAAATATCCATTTTCTATATGAATGCACCTCGATGCATATTGAGAACGTTCTAATCCTATGTTCGGGCAACTTTAGGTAACGCTTCCAACCTTCTGGTCGTCTGTAACCGACCGCAGCACCGACGTGCAGAGAAGCTCCAGCTGTAAATGAAGAGGTCTGATTGTTGTTGCATCCTCAGAGAATGAGAGGCAGAGAGAATGAAGGATGGCACCAGCGGATCCCAGCGCACCGTGAGGGTGGGTGGGTGGGTTGGTTAGTTGGTTCAAAGCAGTGGCACTTTCTGGTAACACCTGGCTTGGAAGGCATGGTTGTTATCGTAGTTGTTGTAGCAGAGCAGTAAAAATATAAAGTCGATAGGTTTTATCTGTATTGCATATGTCGCAGCATGTTCGCCAAGACTGAATGAGGTCATGTCCAGTTTTGTTTTTGCAAAAACAGAAAACATGTATTTAAAGTCACGCCGACCTGAAGAGCTGCAGCGATGAGCGGAAATTAAACACGAGGTGCAAACCGAGGTCCCACAGAAACAGTCAAAACAAACTCAGATCCACTTATAAATAATAAAAGAATCCGTCTTCCGCGCGCATGACGCTCCGTGTGAGAGCGGAGTCCGTGTTCTGGAAGTCCGGCGCGATTCAGACCGAGGCCAAGGATGCGGAAAACGTCAGTGAAAGTGCTGCGTCCTCTCGTGAAGACGGGGTGTGATGCGATCGTAAAGGATGATGGGAAAGGGAATGCGAACGGTCTACATCTTGATGCCCTCCTGCTGGCTGAGCTGGGACAGGGTCTTCTTGATGCGCAGCGCGGTGAGACGCGCCGCTCCGTTGGCGTACCAGCACTCCCTCATGATCTTCGCCATCACACGCAGAGCCTAGCACACAAAACACACCATGCAACTCGTCAGAACTCATGGTTATCATGGTTATTACAGTTAACTAAAATTAAAAGCATGAAAATAATATTAAAAAAATACATTTACATTGTGAGATATAATGTTGCATCACGAGAAATGAGGTTGCAATTACAAAAAGTCATATTGTGAACTATAAAAATTTGCAATTACATGAAATAAGGCTATAATTATGAAAAAAAGAGTCACATTGTAAGATACAAAGTCATAATTATGAGAAATGGTCAAATTGTGAGATATAATCATGAAAAATAGTCATTATTTCAAATAATATACATATATACACACACACACACACATATACACACTAGTTTACCATTTCAGTTTTTTAGAAAATGCCAGAGCAAACTAACTGAATAAAACAATGAAAATGAAAAACATACAAAATTATTCAAAATATATACCAAAAAAAATATAAATATATATATATATATATATATATATATATAAAAAATAGTATCTATATATGATTATTTAATATTATTTCTTTTATTTCTTCCACATTTTTCATTTATTTATTTGTTTTAATTTAGTGTACTGGAGACAACAGTGTCAGCAAAGAACTTGAGATGAAATATCAGATGTGTGAAGAAAAATAAAAGGTAAATAGTCAAAAAAAAGTCATTTAATTTTGTGTATTTAAGATAAACAAAATGCTATTAGTGTAATTAGCTTTGGCAGGACAAAGGAGTCAGCCTTTTTATTCCAAAAATATTACAAATGTCATTTCCATCACTACAGGACGCTCTTAAACACAAGACAATACGATCAGGAGAAAACACTGCCTTTCTGAAGTTCTGTTGCACACTGTTAAAAGAGTGTTTAAGAAACTTTACTTTCTTGAAACACACACACACTAGGTCCAGAAGTGCCAGTCGTTGAAGGAACAGCAATTCACCAGTTTTTAGCTAATGAGAAACACATTCACTGAAGTGTGTCCGGACAAATTTCAAGTAGCTCAATTTGTGTTTAATTCACTACAGCTCCTGGAAGTCTTTTCTTTTCAAACCAGTGTTTCGGGTTCATGCCATCTAAGAAACGCTAGAATAGACAAATACTCCGCTTCTGACGTTTATTGCCCTCTTGGCATTATTTGCACATCATCTCCTAAAGACTGGATCGAAACGCTCGTCAAACTGCCTTTAATAAAGTGAAGCTGCGTCTGATGGAGCGCGGCTTTACTCCGATACGAATCAAACAAAGAGCAAAGAGCTACAGCGTTCACACTCGGCACACTGTTGGCAGCGTATTAATGCACAATAATCTCCGCAGAGGTCGCAGCTCTTTTTAGGGTAATTACTGACACCCACATTCAGCTCTCAGGGTTAAAGATTCCCACCCAATGCAAATCAGATCATTTCTGTTTCTGGAGAGACACACGAGCAGAGTTTAGTTCATTTAGCCGCTCGCCAAACACAGGAGGTCATCCGCCGCGAGGAACAACACAGACACACATGAGCACTACTGAGTTCACTAACTTCCAGAAAGCAGAAAGGGAGCTTCTTGAAGAGGTTATTAACAGCAGAAAGAGACTCTTGTCTGCATCTATTTGTGGCAGATGAAAATATACAGTGCTGAGTGATGTTTGAAAGTCATTTAAATTTTGAGAGACGTAGAGTTTAAACTTTCTTTATGTACTTTGACACAAACATCATCTGACAATATTAAACCTTTTGGATAAATGTGACTTGTTTGCATCATTTTGGTTGCAGGTGGAAATGTGGTTTGCTGAACATTGCATAAATGTTGTTTAAACGTTACAAATAATTAAAACTTTGATTTCTGTTTTTTTGAAAATACAACGTGAAGCTATACATTCTAAACATTACTTAAATGTTTTTTGAATGGTGCTTAGAACTTTATTACATGTAGCATTAAAACGCTTTCTTTATATAGTTCATGACTCCAGCAGCAGGTAATTTTCGCCTCCTTCGAGGCCATTAAAGCCTGTATATGCGTCTCTATTTCACAGAGCGTTTGGCAGCTTTCATATGCTGGAGACAGATTAGATTTCACAGCGGTGTTATCACGGATCAAATCGAATCAAGTCGTGTCACTTCCCCAGTAATAAAGAGGTCAGCGCTGTTTTGATGAGCGCTTTGAGAAAGCTGAGCGAGGGTGGAGGCGGTTCCCGTGAGGCCTGTGGTTTGTCAGAAGGAGGACAGCGGCATCTCTCAGCAGCCATTACCTCTCCGCAGTGATGCAATTACACCGAACGAGAAGAAGATCCGTGTACGCCATAATGAAATGCTGCAAGAATTAACTTTATTGATCTACAGGGGGAAATTAAACTTGCTCTTTCAAGAACAAGACAACTTGAACAGAAGAACAAGAACTCATACATACACTTTTTTTTTTTTAAATTACTGTCCTCATGGAAGAAGTCATTTTTCTTTTTATATGATTTATGATCTTTAAGCCTTAAATATTTATTAAATTTTTTTTATTTAATGTTATTTAAATGAAACAGATTTTTATTTTATTTTTAAAAATGTGAAACTGGTTTTGTTTATCATGAACACAGATATACACAGTCATGTATAAACAAAGCCCAAATTCCCTTAATCATCATAACAATGAGAAAAAACAAAGAATATATTTCTGATGTGCAGCAAAAGATAATTGAGCTTCACAAATTAGTGAAGTGGCTTTTAAGAAAATTCCCATTTCCACCATCAGGGCAATAATTAAGAATTTCCAATCAACATAAAATGTTACAAAACTGCCTGGAAGTGTGTCTATATCGTCCTAATGCACGGTGAGAAGGAGAGTTTGAGCGGCTAAAGACTCTCCAAGGACCACAGCTGGAGAATTGCAGAAAAAAGTTGAGTCTCAGGGTTTTTCACAATTTTCACAGCCTTCTTTGATCATATTAACCAAGGGTGCAGATATTTTTGCCCATGACTGTATATATATATATATATATATATATATATATATATATATATGTGTGTGTGTGTGTGTGTGTGTGTTCTCGGACATTTAAATTAAGGATAATCCATCTGTGTGACTTCTCTCATCTCTGTGTGAGCAGAAATGTCAAAGGAGAAAACCCAGCTAACACATGATGTTACACAACGTCTTACTGTAACACAGTAACAAGTGACCAGAACAGTAACAATGTAACTATAGTACTGTAAAACACTGTAACTAGTGAGTAAAGCAGTAACAATGTAACTATGACTAGCACCGTAACACTGTCTTAATGTTTCTAACTGTGACTTGCTACAGCATCCCTCAAAAATATATAAATTTTATATATGTATATATGTAATATAAATCATGTAGTTATACATATATACATACATTTTATATATATATATATATATATATATATATATATATATATATATATACACACACACACACACACACACACACACACATATATATATTAGGGGTGTAACGGTACACAGATGTCACGGTTCGATATGATTTCGGTACAACAAGAAAAAAACCAACAAATCTACTATTCTAAGTTTATTTTCATTTATTTTGAACAGACAGTAGTACAAATTAAAAAAATTTCCACCTAGATGTGAAAATACTAAATATTATATTAAATTATAATGTTATATATATACAATCTGCAGTACATGTATACATAGAAGGAATAAATACTTGAAATATATTTGATTCAGCTAACAGATAAACAAGGGGGAAAAACAGTGCGACACGTAACGTAGCCTATATATGCCGAGTTTCAGTTTATTTTTTGTGACACGCTTAAATTTGTTCTCAGAAAGGAAACTCAAATGGCAGAAAGTGACATCCTATTTGTTTTCTTAATTTTACAAACGCACAATGTTTTGTTTTCATTGTGAGTGTACACAAATAAAATTAGACCTTTTACAGTGATGCATTATTAATAAGACAATAAATGACGGAGTGTTTTAAGTTGATTCTGCTGGTATAAGGAAACAGTTGAAGTGATCGCGCTGGCACACACACACACACACACACACACACACACATCAGTTCCAGCATTGCTAACTTGACAGCACAGATGGTACTTTATCAAAATAAAATACAGTGAACCAAACATCAGCGCGCTCTCCTCTGTCACCGTTGGAACGCGACTGAAGTACAAAGCCTATCATTTACATAATAAATAATATGTAAATGATAGGCTTTGCATTCAGATACATCGCAAATATGGAAATATTATGGACTATTTGGATTTGTGCCGAATGAGAGAGGTAGGATACTGGAGCACAAAGCTGGCCTGTGCGCAAGCCTTTAAAGTATACTCCTTTGTCAGTGAGAGACGCGTTCAGAATCAGCACATGGTCACTGTCTAGTGGCCTTTGTTTTCAACCGCGCAACTCGGCATTCGCTGTTCTTCTGCTGGCGATTATCAAACAGTGTTGCATTACTGCGGGCGCCCCCTTCTGGATTGGGGCTGAATTGCCTGTATTAGTTGTAAGGCCTCATGCACCGAACCGAGATGTATGTACCGTGACGGTTCGGTACAAATACATGTATCATTACACCCCTATATATATATATATATATATATATATATATATATATATATATATAATTTATATTATATATAATATAATATATATATATATATATATTTGTCAACTCACAGACCGATATATGTACAGATTGGGATTTCATTCCTCTGTTTTAGCATAAGTTTAGTGTTCTCACCTCACAGCTTTGCCATCTGTTTGGAATGTTGGGCCGTAGTTTCTGTTCGCACACGACTCTCCTCATCTCCTCCACCGACGGGTCGGACTGCACCAGGTCATAGTATGGCAGCTGGTAATCTTCATGAATGCCTGCGCAAAAACGTGTTTCATTTAAGGTATGATGAGACTAAACTCAAAAAACAACAGATGATGCTGCTGATCAAAAGATTAGACAAACGTCACTAAAATAACTAAAAAAGAAACACTGGGGAAACATGCACATATTTAGGCAGCAAAATGAAAAAACAGTTATTAAAGTAGAGCTAGTTTCATATGAAGAGTCCTTAATAATACCTCCAATAGAACATCTGCTGGCAATTTCCCAGAAGACCAGCCCCATGGCATAGATGTCTGCCCTCTTGAAAGACTCAAAATGCTTCATGTTTATTGAATCGTCAAGCACTTCTGGGGCCATATACCTGTTGAAGGATACAAGTGAATAGAGAGTTATTATTTTTGATGAAGCAAAGCAAAATCACAATCCAGAGATTCATGCCCCCTATGATCCAAAAACAAGGTCATTCAGCATCACCAGAACTAAATGCAGTTTCACCAAGGGACGAAAAACGCCCCTGGAAAAAGGAGGAAATCAGCCGGTTTAGAGGCATAGAAATAAATCAATATGTAATTAAAACTGAATTTTAAAAAAAGCACAGAGGCCTGAACTTCACAACCACAGCAAGCACAAAATATTTCAGTGTTTTTATATTTTGGTTGTATTTAAGGTACACTGCAGGAAAATGTCGTAAAAATGTAAATGATTTATACCAGTAGCTTTAGATCATCAATATTATGTATTTTTACTTTTTTTCAAAAACAAGTGCATACCAGTGTTATTTTAGTATCAATAAGAACATTGTTATTAATATTTTGAACTAGGTTTTTTTATTTTGATATTTTCTACTATTCTCCTATACTTCTACTATACTTTCTATTATTTTGAAATTTTACTAATTTTATAGCGTTTTTGTCATTTAATTACCTTTTTTTAAATATGTCTACATAGTTTATATATATTTAAATTCTGTTTTTAGTTTAGGTATTTTAGTATATCAAGTTAAACTAAATGAAAATGATAAATGTTGCCTTGGCAACTAGCTGAAAGAAAAAAAATACAAAAAATATATATATATATGATTTTACTTGTAGTTAAAGATAATAACTCTGGTACATACTGAAGTACACAAATAAAACAATATAAATCCATTAAATAAAAAAATATTATTTATTCTATTGAAATATTGAATATTTCAAAAATGTCATTCAAATACTTTTATTATTTATTAGTGGAATATTTTGCTTGTGTTTTTTTATTTTCTTCTTCTGTTTTATGTATTTATATAAATCAAAGCTATCACAAATATAGAACCAGGTCTAAGCAGCCGTCTCTGAGGTGAATGAGATGAGAAAGGATGGAAACATCACGTCTTTCACAGGAAGTAAAGGCACTGAAAGACTCATCTGCACACACAATGTGAGGAGATTAATCTGGATAAGTTCTGGAGATCTCCAGCACACTGCCCAGACCTCTGAGAAGCTCCTCTAGTTTATATCATCAGGGCAAACGCTGTAAGTAAACAGAGAGATCGTTCCTTTCCAACATGTTAATTCGATTTGACGCAATTTCATCCACAGCATGCAAATGACAGTGGATAAATCCTGAAATGTCTACATGCTCAGCCAAAATAATGAGAACAGGAGGACACCCAGATCTGAGCTGAAGTAGAGCGAGATGGAATCGCATCCAGTTCTCCAGAGCCGCGGGAAACCTCTCCTCGTGTGGGAGATACAGGCCGCGTCCAGAGGATGAACAACAGCAGAGGAGGTCAGAAGAGGCACGTCCAAACCCAGTATCTGCAGAAACACGTCTGATGGAGCGCTTCAGGAACTAAAGCAATCAAAGCAGGGAGCGCTTTTCTCTTTTTTGAACTGATTTATAAACACCTGCTATTTAAGGAAGTTGCTAATTTAATAATGCTTTAAAGCTGCTAATTTAATAAAGCGCTCAGCTATGGAGACTTTAGAAGTTGCATATTAAAACCAGGGTTTCTGCAGGTTTTAGGAGCATTTTTGAGAGCAATTAAAGAAAATGGAAGGAATAAATTAAACAATACATGAATATGTTCTCTAATGTCTACAAAATGAGTTGCTTTAGCAACACTTCAAAGTTTGAAAATACAACTACTAATTACTGTTGTTTTAGTATCACTGAGACGCTATTATAGTTTTTATTAATATTTTCAATTAGTTTTATGTTTGTCAGTTTTATTGTTTTTTTTTTAAATGTCTATAATATAGTTTGTTATTTCAGTTCAAGTTAAAGTTTAATGGCTTTTTTTAATTTTAGTTTCTCAGAAAACAAGACTTCATATCTTCGTTTTGCTTCTCCAGTAAATCTATTTTAATTTAAGGATGTTTAAATATTTGTATTAGAAAACAAAGCAATGTAGCTAATCAATACTCAATACTTTCTGATCTGATTCAATGAAATTCTGATTTTTATGGCCTTTATTTGTGTCCAAATTAAGACATTTTAAAACCCAAAGAGACAAAAGCATCTACAGCAAATAAAATAAAACAAAATAAATAAATAAAAAGTTTGTGCCATATAAATGGGTATTTTGCATGACACAAATGTTACAGTTCTCTTTAACCCTTTAACTGTGCTTCCATCTTTGAACACAGACGTGAAAGTGCACGATCCAAACTTACATTTTTATAATTCATGAACAAAAACATTTTGTAATATGATTTTGATGTACCATTACTAATGCAATGTCTGATTTTAAAATGGCTTTCAAAAGATGAATTTTGAGATTTTAAGCTTTCAAACTGATATATAATTTATGATGATGTCTAAAGGGTGATTGGGAAAAAGGCAACAAAGAAAGACTTTTTGTGACAAAGGTCAGAACTCCTGTTATTATGTAGATTTTTGAGGTGCACTCGTCATAAAATAATCTATTACTTTTCCTAAATAATTTGTAACACAGTGGTAAAATATCTATTTATGATACATAGTTTGTCACGATTAAATTAAGATTTATTTGTATTATAGTGCAGTAAACTTAGGCGTCCCGCCGAGGGGACGTGTGACAGTCAAGAGGTTAAAAAACATTTCCCATTAGCTATGTTTCCATCCAATATCGCATAAAAAAAAAACGCTGAATGGAATCACCAAGATGCGCATAAATTCTTAAAATGCACATAAAAAACTCTGGTACATACTGAAGTACACAAATAAAACAATATAAATCCATTAAATAAAAAATATTATTTATTCTATTGAAATATTGAATATTTCAAAAATGTCATTCAAATACTTTTATTATTTATTAGTGGAATATTTTGCTTGTGTTTTTTATTTTCTTCTTCTGTTTTATGTATTTATTTAAATCAAAGCTATCACAAATATAGAACCAGGTCTAAGCAGCCGTCTCTGAGGTGAATGAGATGAGAAAGGATGGAAACATCACGTCTTTCACAGGAAGTAAAGGCACTGAAAGACTCATCTGCACACACAATGTGAGGAGATTAATCTGGATAAGTTCTGGAGATCTCCAGCACACTGCCCAGACCTCTGAGAAGCTCCTCTAGTTTATATCATCAGGGCAAACGCTGTAAGTAAACAGAGAGATCGTTCCTTTCCAACATGTTAATTCGACGGACGCAATTTCATCCACAGCATGCAAATGACAGTGGATAAATCCTGAAATGTCTACATGCTCAGCCAAAATAATGAGAACAGGAGGACACCCAGATCTGAGCTGAAGTAGAGCGAGATGGAATCGCATCCAGTTCTCCAGAGCCGCGGGAAACCTCTCCTCGTGTGGGAGATACAGGCCGCGTCCAGAGGATGAACAACAGCAGAGGAGGTCAGAAGAGGCACGTCCAAACCCAGTATCTGCAGAAACACGTCTGATGGAGCGCTTCAGGAACTAAAGCAATCAAAGCAGGGAGCGCTTTTCTCTTTTTTGAACTGATTTATAAACACCTGCTATTTAAGGAAGTTGCTAATTTAATAATGCTTTAAAGCTGCTAATTTAATAAAGCGCTCAGCTATGGAGACTTTAGAAGTTGCATATTAAAACCAGGGTTTCTGCAGGTTTTAGGAGCATTTTTGAGAGCAATTAAAGAAAATGGAAGGAATAAATTAAACAATACATGAATATGTTCTCTAATGTCTACAAAATGAGTTGCTTTAGCAACACTTCAAAGTTTGAAAATACAACTACTAATTACTGTTGTTTTAGTATCACTGAGACGCTATTATAGTTTTTATTAATATTTTCAATTAGTTTTATGTTTGTCAGTTTTATTGTTTTTTTTAAATGTCTATAATATAGTTTGTTATTTCAGTTCAAGTTAAAGTTTAATGGCTTTTTAATTTTAGTTTCTCAGAAAACAAGACTTCATATCTTCGTTTTGCTTCTCCAGTAAATCTATTTTAATTTAAGGATGTTTAAATATTTGTATTAGAAAACAAAGCAATGTAGCTAATCAATACTCAATACTTTCTGATCTGATTCAATGAAATTCTGATTTTTATGGCCTTTATTTGTGTCCAAATTAAGACATTTTAAAACCCAAAGAGACAAAAGCATCTACAGCAAATAAAATAAAACAAAATAAATAAATAAAAAGTTTGTGCCATATAAATGGGTATTTTGCATGACACAAATGTTACAGTTCTCTTTAACCCTTTAACTGTGCTTCCATCTTTGAACACAGACGTGAAAGTGCACGATCCAAACTTACATTTTTATAATTCATGAACAAAAACATTTTGTAATATGATTTTGATGTACCATTACTAATGCAATGTCTGATTTTAAAATGGCTTTCAAAAGATGAATTTTGAGATTTTAAGCTTTCAAACTGATATATAATTTATGATGATGTCTAAAGGGTGATTGGGAAAAAGGCAACAAAGAAAGACTTTTTGTGACAAAGGTCAGAACTCCTGTTATTATGTAGATTTTTGAGGTGCACTCGTCATAAAATAATCTATTACTTTTCCTAAATAATTTGTAACACAGTGGTAAAATATCTATTTATGATACATAGTTTGTCACGATTAAATTAAGATTTATTTGTATTATAGTGCAGTAAACTTAGGCGTCCCGCCGAGGGGACGTGTGACAGTCAAGAGGTTAAAAAACATTTCCCATTAGCTATGTTTCCATCCAATATCGCATAAAAAAAAAAAAACGCTGAATGGAATCACCAAGATGCGCATAAATTCTTAAAATGCACATAAAAAAACTTGAGCTGGATGAACTTTTTATTCAATAAGAAAAAATGCACATAAACTACGATGGAAACACATTTACCGAATAAATTCGGTATTCCTCCATGCGCATCGAAAAAGTCATGTGACTCTGCGCTATGAGACTTGCAGCAGAGCGATCTCGTTCACAGCATCTATAGGTTGTTTCGGTCGTTCTGAAATGCCAGAAATGTCAAAGTATGTCTGTATAATTGTTGCACGACTGCGTTCCCAAACAGCAGCATCCACCTCCGACAGCAGTGACAGCATTTATTGTGTTTCGTCTGCTCGCTCTGAGGCATTATCATATATGAACATGATTATATTCAGTGGCTTCTCCTAGTTTTCTTAGAGATATTTAGTGGCAGTTTACCAGGAAGTGAGGATTTTGTTCTCTTTGACTCGTTGGATGGAAACGGTGCTTTATTCGCAAATGTTTTGTGTGATATTCCAGTTTTGCGCATAAGTTGAATTTGAATCTTTGGATGGAAACACAGCTATTGATAGGAGAGAAAACTAAATAAAAACTCTCAGCAGGGCTACTAAACTAGATCGAGAAGAACCTTCACCGAACCACAATACATGATCTGAAGCGCCTGCCACCAGCGCTGTGAGCATCCGTCTGAGGGGCGAAGGCGTACCGTTTGGTGCCCACTCTGTGGTTGGGTGCGATGTCGATGGTGTCGGTGGCGGAGTCGTGGCGCACGGCCAAACCCAGGTCTGCGATGCAGCACGTGCCGTTCTTCTTCACCAGGATGTTCTTGGACTTCAGATCCCTGTGAGCGATAGCAGGCTTCCCTGAAACCACACCACAGAGAGGAGAAAGAATTCACTTTCTCCATCCAGACACAGAACAACCAGCAGATAACGCATCAACTCTTCACACTCACGTCACTGCAAAACTCCTTCAGAACACAAATCAATGCATTTTTAATGAAAGCTGAGAGATTTCTGCTCCTCCACCGACAGTCAGTTCCACCAAAACGTGGTTGAGTGATAAAATTTAGGCTTTTATTTTTATGGTATTTGTTTTAAAAAACACTTATGCACCATGATCTTTGCCTTTTTCAAACTCTTTGAACCTTTAGTGACATGTAAACACTTATGCAACTATTCATTCAATTGCACGGTATATACTGTAGTAAAAACACGGTAAAACAATGATCATCTGTAGTAGAGTGGCTGCAGTGATTTCTGACATCGACAGCAGTGGGAAACATCCCTCAGCTTACAGTGAGACGCTAATGTCACGACTGCCTGCATCATAATGCATAATGCATGTGAACCCACACACACACACACACACACACACACACACACACACAGCAGCTCCACCTGACACAGACGCACCTTCACCATCGGCTGAGATGCGGTCGCTAAGGTGCTCTGAGCATGTTGCTATGCACAACTTCATCAGGGTGGTTGCTAGGGTGTTGTGGATTGCTTTTAGGTTATTTACAATCTAAATGTTACAGGTTTGATTGTATAATTTGCTTTTTTTTAATTAACTAAATTTAAATTCAAGAAATTAATTTTCAATTAATTTTTACATTCAATATTAAGAAATTAATTAATCAAGGACACATTAAATTGATTAAAAGTGACAGTATTTACAATGTAACAAAAATTTCTATTTCAAATAAATACTGTTCTTTTGAATTTTCTATTCATATAAAAATAAAAATAAATAAAATGTTTCCACAAAAATATTAATGTTTTCAACATTGATAATAATCAGAAATGTTTGTTGAGCAGCAAATCAGCATATTAGAATGATTTCTGAAGATCATGTGACACTGAAGACTGGAGTAATGATGCTGAAAATACAGCTGCGCATCACAGAAATAAATTACAGTTTAACACATATTCACATAGAAAACAGCTGTTTTACACTGTAATAATATTTCATTCATTTTTTCTGCATTTTTGATGACAAGCAGACGAGACTTCTTTCAGTAGCACAGCAGCACAGACTGTGACTGCTGAATTTCACTACTTATGTCCAAGGTTTAAAAATAAGCAACAGTAATCGTACACACCTCTATAATGCATTACTCTCTCACATGTCTACAAGTGAAAGCTTTATTATAACTTTAATGCTACAATAGAGCGAGCAGAATGGATCTGCAGAGCTTGATTGAGACACTCACAGTGTAATGAGGCATTACGTCTCAATTATCTGAATGTAATGAAGCTGCCGCAGCAGTAAATGAAGCTCACTTTAACAACAAACTACTCTGCTGATGAGAATTACTCAAAACCCATCAACTCCACTCAAGTCTAAATCAAGCAAGAAAGCTCCGGTTTTGGACTTTAAGATGCACACAGCTTGATTTGGTTTCACTGGAACTAAAACAGCACAGCCTGTGTGACGATGAGTTAACAACTCAATAAATGAGCAACCAAACCAACATCTGCTGTGACATCCCACACAGACGCCAGGATTCTGCTTTCATTATTACAATTTAAATATTATTACAGTGTAAAACAGCTGTTTTCTGTGTGAATATGTGTTAAGCTGTAATGTATTTCTGTGATGCAGCTGTATTTTCAGCATCATTACTGCAGTCTTCAGTGTCACATGATCTTCAGAAATCATTCTAATATGCTGATTTGCTGCTCAACAAACATTTCTGATTATTATCAATGTTGAAAACAGTTGTGCTGCACAATATTTTTGTGGAAACCGTGACATTTTATTTAAAATATAACAAAGTCTCCAAACTTGAGTGCTTGTGTGCTTCATAATCCAAAGTACTTTTAAGAAAACTACAGGTGAATATGAGAAATATCCAAGATGATGAAAAGGAAAAATCTAGTTTAAAAAGATGTGATAAATTCTTAAAACCATCCAAATGCTTACATTCATGTTGATTTGAATATATTTTGAAAATCTTTTCAAAAATGTTCAAAAGATTGAACAAATGAATGTTTTTATTTTCATTTTAAAAGGTAAAGATTTTTTAAATCTATATTTTTAAATCATGAATACCATGGAGTTTTTAATTAAACTTGGCATGTCATAAAAGGTAAAATTATGTGATTTTTTTCAGAATTTTAATTTGAAATACAGTCATGAATGTCTACATAACATCAATATGTGTTAAAAAAAAAAAACTGCCTAATTTCAAGAAATAAAAAATAGAAGATTATAATCAATACTTTCAGCCGCTGATGATGATGAGATACTTTTTCTTCTTAAGATCAGGATATAACACCTTGACTTTTGCTGTATATATACAAATAAAAAATCTAAATAATTTACATTTACAAATGTAAAATATTACAGAAGCGCCGCCCTGTATGAACTGCATTCTCTGTGTGTGTTTACTGATAGTTTTCTAGCATTTTGAAACAATAGCAACATGAATTTGCCCAAAACAGACCTTGCGTCCCCACGATCTCCATGTGCAGGTGCGCCAGGCCGCTGGCCGTGGACAGAGACAGCTTGATCATGCCCTCCACCGTCACCGTGTAGCGGTTCAGATAGTCGAAGAGAGAGCCGTGCTCGTGATAGTCCGACACCAGCCACAGCTGCGTCCACGTGCCGTTATCTGAGACGAGAACAAGACGGCACACTCAGAGACACTCCTTCTCTTCTGAAGACACAGGGCCATATTCACAAAACACCTTCAGGCTAAAAGTAGCTCATAACTCAGCGATTTAGGACAAAATCTTAAAAATAATAGGTGTGTCAGTCCTAAACGTTTGCTCTAAGAGTGTTTCACAAAGTGTTTTAGTGCTAAAACTAGCTCCTAAATCTGTGAAAGGTTAGGAGCAGCGAAGACGAGACCACAGCCACAAACCATCCTAAAATAGCTGGTG